>NC_084571.2:10377500-10495000 GCF_033978685.3 Nerophis lumbriciformis
TGCAGTTTTCCTCCACGTTCCAAACTTAAACGTCTTGTTTTGATTATTCTCTCAATGAAAAAATAAAAACACCACACCCGTCAGATCCTGTATTGCATAACACACCCAAACAAAGGCAGCGTCTGGAGCCACTTTGACAAACATGTGGACTACCTTGCGGGAGTGAACGACGTGGCTGACCAAGCCACAAAAAGACAGAGAAAGTGTATGCATAAAGGAGGTGGAGAAAGACGAGAGAGGCACACAAGAACGACTCAGGCTAGTGAAAAGCAGAAAACATCTTTGGAAGGAGACCAACTACAGTATGTACTCTCCTCTTAACGTAAACAACCCCAAATTCAACATGCTGGATTTGTTTTTTGTGAGTGTTTTTACTCACAGAATTTAATCTCGACCTGAAGAATTCTGTCCCTATGATCCCTGATCTCAGGCATAGGACCTCTGGATGATGAACTGATCACTCCAACAACAACGAGTATAACTCCTTCAGTGGGGAAATGCCGTGCTGTCAACCTGTCTGCTCAGTCCTGGGTGGTCACAGTTTGGGCTAGGCTGAGTGTGTGACAACAACACACACTCACACACAGGTGAGTGTTTACACACATATTCACATATTCTTTTTTTTTTTAGTGCGAGCTGTTCGCCCTTGCTCAAAACACCTTATAACACACCTGGTCTGCCAGAGAATACGAAGACAGAGCAGAAGGTACCATCAGTCTAGCCCAGTGTTTTTCAAACTTTTTTGAGCCAAGGCACATTTTTTTCATTGAAAAAATGCGGAGGCACACCACCAGCAGAAAACAGTAAAAAATGAAACTCAGCAGCCGAAATTGACAGTAAAAAGTTGTTCCGGCAATTGTTGGATATCAATTTAAACCATAACCAACCGTGCATCACTATAGATCTCGTCTCAAATGGTCTTGTCACGACCTGTCACATCACCCCACGACTTATTTACAGTTTTTTGGTGTTTTCCTGTGTGTAGTGTTTTAGTTCTTGCCTTTTGGTGGCTTTTTCTGTTTTGTTGGTATTTTCCTGTAGCAGTTTCATTTCTTCCCTGAGCGCTATTCCCCGCACCTGCTTTGTTTTAGCAATCAATAATATTTCAGTTGTTTTTATCCTTCTTTGTGGGGACATTGTCGATTGTCATGTCCGGATGTACTTTGTGGACGCCTTCTCTGCTCCACACGCTGTAAGTCTTTGCTGTCGTCCAGCATTCTGTTTTTGTTTCCTTTGTAGCCAGTTCAGTTTTAGTTTGGTTTTTGGGAAGGCTATGCAACACTGGTCTAGCCTACTTAGTGACATTGTCGCTATATATATATATATATATATATATATATATATATATGTATGTGTATATATGTATGTATATGTATTAAAATATATGTATGTATATGTTTGTGTATATGTATATGTATATATATATATATATATATATATATATATATATATATATGTGTGTATATATGTATGTATGTATATATATATATATATATATATATATATATATATATATATATATATATATATATATATATATATATATATATATATATATATATATGTATGTATTTATGTGTATGTATGTATGTAGAGTATATGTGTGTGTATGTATGTATATACAGTCACGATCAAAAGTTTACATACACTTGTAAAGAACATAATGTCATGGCTGTCTTGAGTTTCCAATACTTTCCACAATTCTTATTTTTTTTGTGATAGAGTGATTGGAGCACATACTTGTTGGTCACAAAAAACATTCATGAAGTTTGGTTCTTTTATGAATTTACTTTGGGTCTACTGAAAATGTGATCAAATCTGCTGGGTCAAAAGTATACATACAATAATGTTAATATTTGGTTACATGTCCCATGGCAAGTTTCACTGCAATAAGGCGCTTTTGGTAGCCAACCACAAGCTTCTGGCAAGCTTCTGGTTGAATTTTTGACCACTCCTCTTGACAAAATTTGTGCAGTTTAGCTAAATGTGTTGGTTTTCTGACATGGACTTGTTTCTTTAGCATTGTCCACACGTTTAAGTAAGCACTTTGGGAAGGCCATTCCAAAACCTTAAATCTAGCCTGATTTAGCCATTCCTTTACCACTTTTGTGTGTGTTTGGGGTCATTGTCCTGTTGGAACACCCAACTGCGCCCAAGACCCAACATCCGGGCTGATGATTTTAAGTTGTCCTGAAGAATTTGGAGGTAATCCTCCTTTTTCATTGTCCCATTTACTCTCTGTAAAGCACCAGTTCTATTGACAGCAAAACAGGCCCAGAGCATAATACTACCACCACCATGCTTGACGGTAGGAATGGTGTTCTTGGGATTAAAGGCCTCACCTTTTCTCCTCCAAACATTTTGCTGGGTATTGTAGCCAAACCGCTTAATTTTTGTTTCATCTGACCACAGAAATTTCCTCCAGAAGGACTTACCTTTGTCCATGAAACAAAAATTTAGCTGTTTGGCCACAATACCCAGCAATATGTTTGGAGGAGAAAAGGCGAGGTCTTTAATCCCAGGAACACCATTCCTACCGCCAAGCATGGTGGTAGTAGTATTATGCTGTGGACCTGTTTTGCTGCCAATGGAACTGGTGCTATACAGAGAGTAAATGGGACAATGAAAAAGGAGGATTACCTCCAAATTCTTCAGGACAACCTAAAATTATCAGCCCGGAGGTTGGGTTTTGGGCGCATTTGGATGTTCCAACAGGACAATGACCCCAAACACACGTCAAAAGTGGTAAAGGAATGGCTAAATCAGGCTACAATTAAGGTTTTAGAAAGGCCTTCCCAAAGTGCTTACTTAAACGTGTGGACAATGCTGAAGAAACAAGTCCATGTCAGAAAACCAACCAATTTAGCTGAACTGCACCAATTTCGTCAAGAGGAGTGGTAAAAAATTCAAGCAGAAGCTTGCCAGAAGCTTCTGAATGGCTACCAAAAGCACCTTATTGCAGTGAAACTTGCCAAGGGACATGAAACCAAATATTAACATTGCTGTATGTATACTTTCGACCCAGCAGATTTGGTCACATTTTCAGTAGACCCATAATAAATTCATAAAAGAACCAAACTTCATGAATGTTTTTTGTGACAAACAAGTATGTGCTCCAATCACTCTATCACAAATAAATAAGAGTTGTAGAAATGATTGGAAACTAAAGACAGCCATGACATTAT
Organism: Nerophis lumbriciformis; assembly: GCF_033978685.3. Taxonomy (NCBI): domain Eukaryota; kingdom Metazoa; phylum Chordata; class Actinopteri; order Syngnathiformes; family Syngnathidae; genus Nerophis; species Nerophis lumbriciformis. Next base: position 10,380,686 of record NC_084571.2, read on the forward strand.
GTTCTTTACAAGTGTATGTAAACTTTTGACCACGACTGTATCTTTAAAACTGACATGAACAAGTCAATCAAGTCAGGAGAGTTCACTGTTCAGCAGCATTCTAACCACAACTCCTTAATAAAAACAAATGCCTTCATGTCTCTATCAGACAAGTTAATATCCTGCCCTGCTCTCTCACAACCAACCTCTGGCTTTGATTTCTCTACAAAAAAAAAAAAAAAAAAAGTATGGCAGTTGTCCTTGTTGCCTCATAAGGATGGACCCCAAAGACCAAGCAGTGAGTCTCCTAAACAAGATTTGGGCCAAGCTGCAGGGTCTACCAAACTCCAGCCCCATCGAGCTGGGAGCTTTCCTCATCCTCTTGACATTCATCGGTGAGTCTCCTCTCTTGGTTGTGACTAACAATCTGGATTTTATTTACTGGGATTGTTTATTTGCTGTCTTCAGCGGTGTTCCTTATCATGATGGTGGTGACCTGTGCGTCCTGCTGCTGCTGCTGCTGCCGGAAAGCCAGACGAAAGGGAGCGGACATTTAAAGGCATTTGAACTACATGCCAAAATGTTAAACAGGTTTTTTCCCCAAGGCTGCCAAGTGTCAGGATGAGAACTTGTGGGAGGAGTCGTGCTCATAAGTGGGGCCGGGCAACAAGGGTGTGTCCAGCTCTCCAAAACAAAGCAACTGTCACTAACAAGGATGTCCTGCTTACTGCTAAACACCCAGACTTTCAGGACTATCGGCAGTCCTTGGAGAGCTCATGTACAATAACACCGTTCTTGACCAGAGGACCAGACAATATACTACCAATCCAATTTCAAAGGGGCACTACCATCGCACTGTATGGAATGGCCTCAATCTCGTTACCTTGCGTAATGACAATAAAGCTGATTCTGATTCTGATTCTGATTCTGATTCTTTTTTTCCGTTTGCAATCCTTATGTAAGACAACAACATGCATGTTCAAGGTTCCCTCTAAGGTGCGCGCCTGCCCAATATGAACTGTAAACAAAATAAACACATAGCTATTTGTTCTGTAGGGTTTTGCAAAGCAACTGTAAGTGGCCATAACAGAAAAAACAATGTTTGTCAACACTGTTAGGTTTTTGTCAAAACGCTTTAAGGAGGACAGGGATTTAATTGATCACTTTATTGAGCAAAAATGTCTGTCGGCCGTAAACACACCGAAAAACATTAGTAAAAAACTTCTGTCTAGCTCGGGAGTCAGCAACCAGCGGCTCTAGAGCCACATGCGGTTAGAGTGTCCGCCCTGAGATCGGTAGATTGTCAGTTCAAACCCTGGCCGAGTCAAACCAAACTCTATAAAAACGGGACCCATTACCTCCCTGCTTGGCCCTCAGCATCAAGGGTTGGAATTGGGGGTTAAATCACCAAAATGATTCCCCAGCACGGCCACCGCTGCTGCTCACCTCACCTCCCAGGGGGTGGAACAAGGGGATGGGTCAAATGCAGAGGATAATTTGACCACACCTAGTGTGTGTGTGACTATCAGTGGTACTTTAACTTTGTTTTAGCTCTGACCTAGTGGCTCCCCAGAGGTTTTTCAAAAAATGCATACTAATGTTTGTTTTAATATGGTTTCTTTAGAAGGACAAACATGACACAAACCTTCCTAACAGTTAGAAATCCCACTGTTTATATTACACATGCCAGGGTGTAACCCGCCTTCCGCCCGATTGTAGCGACCCGAAGGGATTAAGCGGTAGAAAATAGATGGATGAATGGATAGTTTACTGATGAGAGTATTTGGCGAGCGCCGTTTTGTCCTAAATTCAGCGGTCTTTGAACTTGCCGTAGTTTGATTACAGTACAACTTTCTACGACACTGCCACAGAAAGACGTGTTTTATGCCACTCCTTCTTTGTCTCATTTTGTCCACCAAACTTTTTATGCTTTGCATGAGTGCACAAAGGTGAGCTTAGTTGACATTATTGACTTGTGTGGAGTGCTAATCAGGCATATTTGGTCACTGCATGATTGCAAGCTAATCGATGCTAACGTGCTATCTAGACCAGTGGTCCCACGGTGGTTGGGGACCAAATGACACATTTGCTACCGGGCCGCAGAGAAACATTAAATAATTTATAAACGACTGCATTTTCTCCGACTTAACTTTCGCCTGTCCCACGAGACACATCAATAAGCTAGTTTATAGAAACTCATCATAGGAATTTTACATCATAGGCAGAATAGAGCAACTCTCATTGACTTCATTGTTAGCTGACATTTGCTAACGTTATTTACGAGTTAGAATGTATTGATAAAAAAAACATTTGTGTTTTTGTCTTACATATGGATTGTAAATGATAGACAAGATTTAAAAAAAGTACAGTTACCCTTTAAATATTTAGGAAAATAGATTATGAGAATGTGATTTAAATCAAAACAGCGCTTTTATTGCAGAACAGTAAATGTTTTACTGCCTGTCGTTTAAGGAATTAAGTTTATTGCAGATACATGTTGGCTATCATCCTGAAACTACAACGTTCTGCTATACGTGCAACAAGTCATTAGTGGCCAGGTGTGCCATCTGCTTGAAATGTAAAGTGCATTATTGTATTTGTCATGCTGTCTTTAAAACAATAAACAAGAGGATACATTTTTGTGTGTGTGATTCATTCACTTACCTCTCCTGCTCGCAAAAGGACACCATGGCTTCAAGGTCTTTAATGGCTGCTTTGTCGCATTCTTTTGCAGAGTTGCGCTTTTCCTGCAAGCAAAAGACAGGGACACCTTTTAAATGATGCCGAGCGGAATATGCACTAGAGCAGAGGTCCTCAACAGGGCGTTCGTTCGTGACTCCTAGGGGGTCCACGCAGGTACTGCAGGGGTGTTTTTTTTTGTTTTTTTTAATAATCCCCCTGCAATTCACAATTGTAAAGACAAAAAAATACTAGGAGTGTTTAAAAAAAAAAAAAAAAATCGATTAACATCCAAATCGTGATTCATAATTTTTGTAAATCTATTTAGAAAAAAATCTTACTTTTTTTGGTTTAAGAATCAATTATTTATACTGATATTTTTATTTTTATTTTTAATTTTGTTTTTGTTTTTTAGTATTGTATGTACTTTATTTGTCTGCCTTCTCAATGGTAAAATAAAAAGTAAAAGTACTGTAAAGCTGGAATTGGGTTGGAGTTGCTCTATTTTCTTATATTAGATCTATTTAGCTCCTATGTGTCAAAGTCAAGGCCCGCGGGCCGGACAATGAATTATCTTTGGCCCCTGGGATGATATTTGATTAGTATTAAAACAGGCCCGCAGGCCACAGCCGCCTGCTGCTGTTTTGCACGCACCAATACTCCATCAGTGATGGCGCTAGGAATTTTCTAAATGGAGTCCCAGGGACATGCACCTGGGGATAAGTTGATTGGCAACACTAAATTGGCCCTAGTGTGTGAATGTGAGTGTGAATGTTGTCTGTCTATCTGTGTTGGCCCTGCGATGAGGTGGCGACTTGTCCAGGGTGTACCCCGCCTTCCGCCCGATTGTAGCTGAGATAGGCTCCAGCGCCCCCCGCGACCCCAAAGGGAATGAGCGGTAGAAAATGGATGGATGGATGGATGGAGTCCCAGGGACCGCATCAAGTCATAAAAATGGGGCCCCACAATACATTTTTGGTGTCCCACTTTTTTGTAACCGTTTTGAAAACAAATGATAAATGTAGGCATTATCCTGTTATATCTCATATTCTATATTGTGTTTTGGAAAAATGTTGTCAAACGTTACTTGATTCCTTAAAAAAAATAATACAAAAGAAAACACATTTTTATGCATATGTAAATTTATTCAGTTATAAACATTTTCACTTTCTTCTTTCTTTCATGGATCTAAACTTTACCGCTAGCGGTATTTTTTTCTATATTTTTATTATAATATTTTCAGAATGTGTTTGTTCTATTTTTGGCCAAAGTAAGACAAAGAAAACATTCTGAAGTTGTCTTTATTTTTTTGTTTTAATGCCATGATTTAATTTTCCTCCATGCGGCCACTGAGCTAAAATGAGTTTGACACCCCTGATTTAAATTTTTGTAAATAGTTTTTTTAATTGATTTTTAAAAAGGCATTTTTTAGGCCAATACTGCACATGTACTGTAAGTCGTACGTCAGCGGCCCAGAGGGGCAATTGAATAGTTTTTATAATAATTTATATACCACATAATATATTACGAGAATCATGTTCAAACAAGAATCGATTCTGGCTGAGGGTGGAGGACAGAGTAAAACAACTTGCACTGAGCCTAGTCTATAAAATCCGCTACACTTCCCTGATACCGAAGTACATGTCAAACTACTTCCTTAACGTAAATGACCGCCATAACCACAACACCAGGGGGAGCTCCACTAACCACGTTAAACCCAGATTCCTATCTAACAAAGGTCTTAACTCATTCTCTTTCTATGCCACATCAATGTGGAATGTGCTCCCAACAGGTGTAAAAGAAAGGGCATCTCTATCCTCCTTCAAAACCGCACTAAAAGTACACCTCCAGGCAACTTCAACCCTAAACTAACACCCTCCCCGGATTGTTAATAATCAAATGTAGTCTCTCTCTCTCTCTCTCTCTCTCTCTCTCTCTCTCTCTCTCTCTCTCTCTCTCTCTCTCTCTCTCTCTCTCTCTCTCTCTCTCTCTCTCTCTCTCTCTCTCTCTCTCTCTCTCTCTCCTCCCTCCCTCCCTCGCTCTCCCCCTCCCTCCCTCCCTCCATCCCGTACATATCCTACCAAGTCAGACCTACGCTGTTTCAATGTACATTTCTCTGATGATACAATTGTTGATGACTGAAGTGATGATATCAACCAGCCTTCAGTGACAATCTACAATGTCAATAGTCATGAAAATAAAGAAAATGCATTGAAACGAGAAGGTGTGTCCAAACTTTTGGCCTGTATTGTCTATCAGATTTATATAAACGTACGAAAGAGGGCTAAAACAATTCTGAATTGCACTGTTCACAAGGACAAAATCTGATACAGGTCGCCTATGGGCAAAAAAATCAGAACTGACCTGCAGTGTGAACGGACATGAGGCACCGCAAAAAAAGTTAGTCAACATGGGTATTAACAGCACAGAAAAGAAACTGTTCAAGTAGCACACAAATACATAGCATTAATAGAATAGAAAAATATTCTTTCTACGTAAGATAAATAACATAGCTGTGCAAATTATACAACATTTGTCAAATTCAGATCAAAAATAAATTTGCAGGCAATTTTTAATTCCTAGTCGACGATGTAATGGACTGTCACACACGTTCTGGTCAGCGCCAAGTAAGTGACTTGACTTAAGTGTGCGGCTATGATCTTCCTCACTTCGGCATATATTTTTGGCAGCATTTCTTGTGCGAAATATGCCCGGCTTGCAACTCGAGAACAGTTTTGATTTGGGCTTACATGGTAAACAACTCAAATGAATGTTTTATCCAGACGCATACATTTGTCCAAATGTGGCCAAGTAGACGCATTGTGGGTTTCCTGGACATGGTCTACATCGCTAAAAGAAAAATCTAAAGAAGAGAATCCCTCTGCCATCCTCCACTAGTTTTTTTTTTATATATAAATCTCCCGCTTGAATATTCCCTCTTTCTTTTCTACGACTCTCTCGTCGTCATTTGGGATGCCAGTTGTGAATTCCCTTCCTGGTTCGATGCCGCCCTATCTTGCCTCAGATTAGCCTGTCCCTAATGTTTTGCCATAATCTCAACCAATCGTCACTCATCATGGTAAACAACCAACCAATCATGGATGTTCTTATACGTGCTTGCACGTCTTGAAAGGAGGAAGGGGAGGGGTTTAGTAGCGAGTGGGAAGCAGGAGAGAACAAGGAACACAACAAATAAGCGGGGTTTGATCATTTTAACGTGAAATAAATTATATCGATATTACAATATTTTCTTAATTCATATCTTGTTTAAAAATATATCGATATATCTTACAAATGCGATATATCGCCCAGCCCTATATGTGATGCATGGACGTCTGTCGCCACAGAATCATTTGTTAAAGCGGTCCTGTGCCAGGTATTTAGTCTGAAGTTGGGATGTACGGTATATATTGCTACTAACAAAGTACCACAGTACTAATTAATTAAAAAACATACTATAATGTCTTTGAAAAATACCGGTACTTCTTTTTTTCCATCCACAAGAAATGCTGCCGTGCGGCAGTAACGTTGCTGAGCCGAGGCGCATGAGTGTGTCAACGCGCACACACACTGAGCATACAAGCAGAAACACTGTAGAGAGGAAACATGGCAAAAAAACGGCATTTGAACTCGTTAATAAGAGGGTGCGGGAAGCGCAATGTGGAGGCTTTTGGGCTTCAAAACTGACGATAAAGGTGAAGCTGTAAACACGTACTGTAAGTGTCGCTTTAAAACATGCCTTGCCAAAGGTGGTAATACAGTATTGCACTCAAACGTAGATAAACATTTAAACAACAAACATCCAGACCTGTTCAAGGAGTTTAAAGAGTGCCAGGTAGTAATGCAGTTAAATGGCTCCCCTGCTGTGCACATATAGATGCGCAGTGTTGGCGTTAATGCACTTTTTGTGTCTTTTTACACATTGTAATCAGAAAGGACGCAAATTTATGGAAGTCCGCGCGTCCCCTGGACACGGATTGTTTTTTTTTTTACTGCCCGGTTTGCTTGTTTTTTTTTTTTAATCGAATATCGCTTTCCGCCAGTGTTTTCTTTTGTTTTGTTTATATTTGCCAGGTCAAATTATTAATTATTAATTATTGGTCGACTTCAAAGTAATGCACTTTCCGGTAAAATTTCTTAAATTTTGATTCGCTGAAAGTTTTATCAATCACAAATACTGCATTTACGGTATTAGGACCCCCGCGTGTTATTGTTTTCGTCATGGCGAGCAATAAACCCAAGAACCGAAGCTTCAATGAAAGAAATGGCTTCAGGAGCCACTTTTCAGTAAATGGCTCACTTATGACGATGGAAAGATGTTTTGCACGCCATGTAAACGGGCTAAGGAAAAGAACACCTTTACGACCGGGTGCAATGATTTTCAAAGATCCAGCCTCACCAGGCACCAAGAAACAACATGTTACACCTTTCCTGCTTCTCGGCTCCCAGACCGTGGTCGAGGAGCGCGGGGAATGACGAGGCCGTCGATTTGTTACAACTCTTTATTTAGGTGTTCCACAAAGCCAGCCGGACTTGCACACTCACTTACTTACTTACACACGTCACTCACCCCACATACCGCCATTCTTAAAGGGGAACACACAGTTTATGGCCATCACGAAGCCAGAGATTAAATGCTAGAGGCATTGAGTGCCACTGTATTAAATGACATTGAAACTAACTTGCAAAATTCTAAGTTTGTTGGCATTATTTGCCATGAAAGTGTAGATGTGGGGGTTTTTAAACGACTGATGATCTACCTACAGGTGAGAATAATCAATTCAATTTCTCATATGCATGTATGCCCTGGCACACGGTTATCATAATTTCATGATCTAAGCAAAAAACGTTTTACACTTTTATACTGAAATAAATCCACCTACAACTTATTAAATAAAAATATAGAAAAAACTACCGGCAGTAGCGGTAAAGTTTAGATTCATGAAGGAAAGAAGAAAGTGAATGAATGTTTATAATTGAAAACATATGCATAAAACATTATTTCTTTTGTATTATTTATTTTCATGAATTAAGTAACGTTTATGACCACCTTTTTCCAAAACACAATATAGACTGTGAGATATAACAGGATAATGCAAACATTTCACATTTGTTTTCAAAACGGTTACAAAAAAGTGGGACCCTAAAAATGTACTGTGGGACCCCATTTTTATGACTTGATGGGGTCCCTGGGACCCCATTTTGAAATTTCCCAGCGCCAACACTGGATACATAAAGGCGCAAACAGCTGGTTGGCTGGTGCCAATTATTAGCACAGTCAAAACTGCCTACATGGTTCAAACTAACGCAAGTGAAAATTTAAATGACTGAATTTTGTGTTTTATCTTTAATAGTGTGTGTTTTACCTGCTACATGTCTTATCTGTCTACTTTTAGACATGGTATTGTTTTTAGTATTTACTAATGTTTTAATTTGTCCTAAAGCACAGACCAAGAGCGGCAACTATAATTTATGAAGCATTTAATAAAATGTAAATTACACTTTTTCTTCTCGTCTAAGCTAATCCTAGATTATGGCAGGCTATATGTAATATGTTCAATTGTAAATTGTTCTTTGAGTGCTTGAGTACATTAAACACATATGTTTAATGTGTCGTGAGATTTCAGTTAAAATGAAGCCAATAATGACATATTTTGTGGACCCCTTCATTTTGAAAAGTACCGAAAAGTAACGATAAGCAAGGCAGTGTTGCTGAGATTTGGAAGTGACGGCGAACAACCGTGACGTCATAAGAGAAGTACAAGTTTTCGTTTGAGCCGTGTACACGCATAGGCTTAGCGGAGAGTTTTGGAACTCTACGGTTAGGCACAATTTTTGCAAAAGTCTGCGTTTTTAAAGGACAAAAGTATGCGTTTTTAAAGGACAAAAGTCTGTGTTTTTAAAGGACAAAAGTATGCGTTCAGGTCGCTCGTCCCCACCTGGACAGTTAATACCACACCACCTTAGCCTCGCTCACCCTTTAGAGCACTGCTGTAACTTCCTGGCATTAAACTTGCAGAAAATAATTATTCTCAGGTTTCTCTATGTTTACATTTTCACACTTTTCACACTATTTTCTTACACTGTATTAAGAATTTCTTACATATTCCTTAAAATAAGTTATTGCTAAGTGTTCAATGTGATTTTACTATTTTGTTGACATTGAGTGTTTTCCATGCTAGTGTTGATATTTTCTTTCTGCCTTGATAGCTGAGGGGAATATAATCAGAGGAAGGTCACATTTGAAACAAAAATGTTTACATTTCATATATTTTTCTCCCGGTCCTGAATTTTGATAAGACATAAAAAATATCAATGACTATCTCTATCGACCGATATAAAAAACTTAAATCGTGACACAGTTTTCAGCCATAATGCCCAGCCCTAAGACCTGCACTAGAGTGGTTCTGCTTTACTGACCTGTTTACGTGCAACCTCCTTATGGATGAGGAATTTAATTTGCTGCATATCCCTCCGGGAGTAGTAAATGCGACACAGGGACGGCAGTCCGTCTCTCCCTGCTCGCCCGGACTCCTGGTAGTAGCTGGCCATGGACTTTGCCAGGTTCCAATGAGCAACAAACCTGTGGGATGGATTTATTGAAAATGTTATAAAACGTCATCTTTACTGAAAACAATCACACACAAACATACGGTCTTACCTTACACTGGCCTTGTCTACACCCATACCAAAGCTGATGGTGGCCACAATCACCAGGACTTTCCCCTGCATCCAGTCATTCTGGGCTTCTGTGCGATCTTGGGCCTTGAGACCTGAACGTAAAAAACACTCAACATTGTGCAGAAAGCCACAATGGAGGAAAACTTACCAGCATGATAAGGCTTTGCTAGGACACCGAGCTTGGTAAGCTGGTGGGCCACGGTCTCACAGCCCTCTCTGGTCCGACAGTACACGATCCCACAGCCCTGTTCAAGAACATTACATGCTTTAAGAGAAGTTCTCCAGGACCAACTAGAGGTCTTCACCCTTTTCGACGGACACATTACAGGGGGATGAATTTAGTCCAGGTGGGACAAACACCCCCACATCCAGAGAAATGACACTGAAAAAGTTAGCATATGTGATACAATATTATATATTGGTTGTGCACAAAAAAATCGATACACATCTGAATTGCAAGTCTTATACATTTTTAAAAACCCACCCATAAAAAAAAAAAATATATGTTTTTTTAGGAATCTATTTTTGAAGAGATTTTAGGCCATCTCCATGCAACCACAAGGATATTTTCTAACTTGAACCTGTTCTGAAAAAGTTACATTATAATTATCATACCTAATATTACATTGAGAGAATCGGTTTTAGAATTCTGTTGAAATGAGGATCAATTCTGAATCGAATCGTGACCTCAGGAATCGGATCAAATCGTTAGGTGCTCAAAGATTAACAACCCCTATTGGATGAAACCTTCATTTTGGTCCGTAATTGCTGGAGAACTACTAATAATGCGTGCAGCAAAATACAGCAGCTTCATTGCATTTAAGCTAGTTAGCGATTATCGCGCTAGTTAGCGTCTCTCGCAAATCTTTGCTACAGCGACACCGAGGAGGGATAATAAATAAAATATATTATCATTATAACTAGTGCTGTCAAGTGCTTAAAAAAGTGATTAATTAATCATGATCTGTAATGAACTATTCTAACTAATGTGGCCTGGGGCCAGGCCTGGAGGTGGGGCACGATGGCGAGCGCCCGGTGGCCGGGCATGTCCCCATCGGGCCCGGCCACATTGCCCGAAGAGGCAACATGGGTCCCCCCTCCAATGGGCTCACCACTCATGGGAGGGGCCATAGAGGTCGGGTGCAATGTGAGCTGGGCAGCAGCCAAAGGCAGGGCACTTGGCGGTCCTATCCTCGGCTACATAAGTTAGCTCTTGGGACGTGGAACGTCACCTCGCTGGGGGGGAGGGGGGGGGGGCTGAGCTAGTGCGCAAGGTGGAGAAGTTCCGGCTAGATATAGTCGGACTCACTTCGACGCACAGCAAGGGCTCTGGAACCAGTTCTCCCGAGAGGGGCTGGACTCTCTTCCACTCTGGCGTTGCATGCAGTGAGATGCGGCGGGCTGGGGTGGCAATTCTTGTTGCCCCCACGGCTCAAAGCCTGTACGTTGAACTTTAACCCCGTAGACGAAAGGGTAGCTTCCCTCCGCCTTCGGGTGAGGGTCCTGACTGCAGCTTGGAGTACCCACCATTTTTGTATTCCCTTCAGGGAGTACTGGAGAGTGCTCCCTCAGGTGATTCCCTTGTTCTGCTGGGGGACTTCAACGCTCATGTTGGCAACGACAGTGACAGACTGCAGAGAGTGGCCAGATCAGCCGAGCGCACCATCGGAGGTGTGCTCCCAACCATCTGTAACATCTACACCAGGCGGTTTAGATCCAAGGCCAAGAGGATAGTGAGGGACTCTAGCCACCCAAGCAACTGCCTCTTCTCACTGCTGCAGTCAGGCAAGCGCTACCGACACGGAGAGACTCAGGAGGAGCTTCTATCCCCAAGCCATCAGACTGCTCAACTGCACCGCTGATTAACACTTATCACAATTGCACAAAACCGCACGCACAAGAATCACTTTACTTACCACTGTAATTACCGGACTACAATACTCTTCATTCAAAGACTGTAAATAATGTAAAAACAAGAGTATAAAGAAGTCATACTGTTCCATTACCTCTGTTCATACTACTGTCACTACTCAACTGCCAAAGAACTGTAGACACCTTAATATTTATTACTTCCTATACTGTATATACTGTTATACTATTTGATATTGCACTGGTACTGTATGTGACTACTGTACTTTTACTTGTACTGATACTTCTACCATAACTACTGGGACTTATTGTGCAACATATTGTCTTGTAATTAATGTACATCAGAGCTATTCAAATTGTTGTATTTTTTTGTATTTAGTGTATTAGATTCAGCAACTAGTGTTTGGATCCCACTGTATGCAATATCTGAAGAGCATGGAAAAAAGCATTTCACTGTGGTGTACTCTGCATGTGACGAATAAAACCCTTGAACCTTGGAGAGGCGTGATTGGGAAGAATGGCCGCCCAGATCTGAACAGCGAGCGGTGTTTTGTTATTGGACTTTTGTGGTCGTCACAAATTGTCAATAACAAACACAATGCTCAAACATAAGGGTGTCTATATGTGCACTTGGCACCAGGACACCCTTGACCGCCGTTCCATGATCGACTTTGTAGTTGTGTCATCGGATTTGCGGCCTCATGTTTTGGACACTCGGGTGAAGAGAGAGGCGGAGCTTTCAAACGATCACAACCTGGTGGTGAGTTGGCTCCGAGGAGGATACCGGAGAGACCTGTCAGCCCGAAACGCATTGTGAGGGTTGGCTGCGAACGTCTAGCACAGTCTCCTTCCAGAGAGAGCTTCAATTCCCACCTCCGGAAGAACTTTGAACATGTCATGAGGGAGGCGCTCGATATTGAGTCCGAGTGGACCATGTTCCGTACCTCTATTGCCGACACGGCTGATTGGAACTGTGGCCGCAAGGTGGTTAGTGCCTGTCGTGGCGGTAATCCTAGAACCGGGATGCCGTTAAGCTGAAAAAAAGAGTCCTATCGGGTTCTTTTGGCTCATGGGACTCCTGAGGCGGTGGACAAATACCGACAGCCCAAGCAGTGTGCGGCTTTGGCGGTTGCAGAGGCAAAAACTTGGACATGAGAGGAGTTCAGGGAAGCCGTGGATGAGGTCCGCCCGGAGTTCCTTAAGGTTCTGGATGCTGTGGGGCTGTCTTGGTTGACATGCGGACATCGGGGGCGTTACCTCTGGATTGGCAGACCAGGGTGGTGGTTCCTCTCTTTAAAAAGGGGAACTGGAGGGGGATTACACTCCTCAGCCTTCCCGGTAAGGTCTATTCAGGTGTACTGGAGAGGAGACTACACCGGATAGTCGAACCTCGGATTCAGGAGGGGCAGTGTGGTTTTCGTCCTGGTCGTGGAACTGAGGAACAGCTGTATACTCTCGGCAGGGTCCTTGAGGGTGCATGGGAGTTTGCCCAACCAGTCTACATGTGCTTTGTGGACTTGGAGAAGGCATTTGACCGTGTCCCTCGGGAAGTTCTGTGGGGAGTGCTCAGAGAGTATGGGATATCGGACTGATTGTGGCGGTCCGTTCCCTGTATGATGAGTGTCAGAGTTTGATCCGCATTGGACCTGTTTTTAGTGAGGATTGGACTACGCCAGGGCTGCCCTTTGCCACCGATTCTGTTCATAACTTTCATGAACAGAATTTCTAGGTGCAGTCAGGACGTTGGGGGGGATCTGCTTTGTTGGCTGCAGGATTAGGTCTCTGCTTTTTGCAGATGATGTGGTCCTGAAGGCTTCCTCGGGCGAGGATTTTCAGCTCTCATTGGATCGGTGCACAGCCGAGTGTCAAGCGGATGGGATGAGATACAGCACCTCCGAGTCTGAGTCCATGGTTCTCACCCGGAAAAGGGTGGAATGCCATCTTAGACTTAGACTTCCTTTTTATTGTCATTCAAATTTGAACTTTACAGTACAGATAAGAACGAAATTTCGTTACATTTCGTTACAAAATCTCCGGGTTGGGGAAGAGATCTTGCCCCAATTGGAGGAGTTCAAGCACCTCGGAGTCTTGTTCACAAGTGAGGAAAGAGTTAGGGGTGTAACGGTACACAAAAATTTCGGTTCGGTACGTACCTCGGTTTAGAGGTGACGGTTCGGTTCATTTTCGGTACAGTAAGAAAACAACAAAATATAAATTCTTGGGTTATTTATTTACCAAATTTGCAAAATCTTCCACCAAAAATATTTTTCTTAGTGGAATAGTTGATGTGAAGTAATCGGAACCTTGGATAAGTCAATAATTCATAATAACATTGATTTTGATTCAATATTATGTTTTGAGCAATGACAGTTTGAAAGAAAAAAAAAACAGCTTTGTTTTATTAGTCAACATTGCAACTTTTTCTAAATTACATTTAACCTTTAAGCTTTTTTATTTCACTTTTGTTATGATTTTGTTTATTTTAATAGTATTTTTAGAATGTGCCGTGGGCCTTTAAAACATTAGCTGTGGGCCGCAAATAGTCTCCGGGGCATACTTTTGACACCCCTGCTATAGATAATAAAAAATTAAATCTGATAAATCTATGGATAAAAAGCAGAGCCTGGCGACACATGCGCGTTTATCATAACTCTCTCGCTCTCTCTGTGGTCAATTGTACGGAATATGTACTGAACTGTGCATTCTACTAATAAAAGTTTCAATCAATCAAAAAAGCATGCCGTGTGTTGTGCCTCGGTGTGCATTGTTTACACAACGTGCGTTACGCTACTTAATATGTCCGTGTGGAAACACGTTCGGTACACCTCCGAACCAAACCAGAACCCCCGTACCAAAACGGTTCAATACAAATACACGTACCGTTACACCCCAGGCCACGGGGAAGACTCAGGACACATTGGGAAGACTATGTCTCCTGGCTGGCCTGGGAATGCCTCGGGATCCCCTGGGAGGAACTGTACGAAGTGGCTGGGGAGAGGGAAGTCTGGGCTTCTCTGCTTAGGCTGCTACTCCCGCGAATTGACGTTGGATAAGCGTAAGAAAATGGATGGCACTTCGACAGCATCTTCTCCCTGTCAGCCATGTTGTAGTTTTTAGCGCTTCCTTATCGAGTCTACTGAGGGATATAAATTAGAACTGTACGCCACTTTGTATTAGGAATGGCAACAGCGGAGGATGCATGTGCATGTACGAGCCAGTCTGCGCCACAACAGGAGGATAGAGATAAAGAAGGAGCTTTTTGACTACAGCATGCAACGACAATGGCGGACTCGCGCAAATTTCTTCGGGTGAATTCATACCATATATGGATAATGCGCTGACGTCACAGTTGGGAAAAATGTCAAAAATTGGCAAACTACAAACGGCTTGTATAGAGGAAGTATGAAAGAAGGCAAGATTGTTTTTATAAAATATCTCCGCCATGCCTTCATGGTGATTTCACATTTTCGGGACTTATGCAGATCCCAAATACCCAAAACCGAGACTAATAGGTAAGAAAAGTAGGTTTTGTGGAGTGAAGTTTACAGAACTTACAAAACATCTATAGCAGGGCCTTCCAACATTTCTTTGAGGGCCACATCGCAATTATGGCTGCCCTTAGAGGGCCACTTGTAACAGCGAATGATATATGAATATAAATATATATCCCATGACATTATATTATTGCCAATGCATTTTACATTCACTGTAAAAAAAACAACAACTGGCAGCTCAGGTGCCAAAATGTTCCAGAAAAATTAGTGGTGGTTTTTGTAGCATATATAAATGGAAAGAAAAACAGTATCACTGTTTTTTTTTTACAGTAAAATTCATGCAACTGAGTATGGAAGTAGAATTGTCTCACATCAACTTATATATATCAATATGATATTAATACATATGCATATATTAATAAATATACAAGTACGTATATGTGATATACAAATAAATAATTTGTATAAATAAACGCGTATTTGTAAATATATTTTAGAGATTTGAAAATATATACATATATAATGTATAAATATAAAAATGTGACATACAAATAAATCAAGAATTTGTATAAATAAACGTGCATTTATAATACAATAAACATTTGAATTTATATTCAAACTTTTGAGATTTGAATATAAATATGCTTGATTTTGTATTTGTATTTGTATTGAATTTGCATATGTGGATCGCTTTTTTGCTTTTGTGTCGATGAGACATTCCTACCACAAATCAAATGCACAAATAAATGTGGAGTTACACACTCCCCTGAACAACCAGCAGAGAGCACTGCAGCCAGAGCGGTCTGGGTCACAGAGCATTATAAGCATTATATGCTAAATGCCCGGAGTTCTCTGCACAAAAACAATCCACGTCTTTACAGAGAGAACACACAACGGGCCTGAGATTGCTAACGTTAGCGTTGTATTAGCTAATGTGTCAAATCATCCCAAAAGTCATAACGTAATATGACCCTCCCTAGTGTGCCTCTGATTGGCTCGCCAGTGTCTGACCACGTCTGTGACCCAGACCGCTCTGGCTGCAGTGCCCTCTGCTGGTTGTTCAGTGGAGTGTGTAACTCCACATTTATTTATGCATCTGGTTTGTGGTAGGAATATCTCATCGACACAAAAGCAAAAAAGCAATCCACAAATGCAAATTCAATACAAATACAAAATCAAGCATATTCATATTCAAATCTCAAAAATATATTTACAAATACACGTTTATTTATACAAATTCTTGATTTATTTGTATGTCACATTTTTATATTTATAATTTTTATTAGTACATATTTTCAAATCTAAAAAATACATTTACAAGTACGTGTTTTAAAAAAAAAAGTTATTGATTTATTTGTATATCACATGTGTAGTTGTATCTGTATATTTATTAATATATGCCCATCCATCCATCCATTTTGTACCGCTTATTCCCTTCGGGGTCGCGGGGGGCGCTGGAGCCTATCTCAGCTACAATCGGGCGGAAGGCGGGGTACACCCTGGACAAGTCGCCACCTCATCGCAGGGCCAACACAGATAGACAGACAACATTCAAACTCACATTCACACACTAGGGCCAATTTAGTGTTGCCAATCAACCTATCCCCAGGTACATGTCTTTGGAGGTGGGAGGAAGCCGGAGTACCCGGAGGGAACCCATATGTATTAATATCATATTGATATATATAAATTGATGTGAGACAATTCTACTTCCATAACTGAGCTGCCATTTTTTTACCGTAAAATCTATGGGAGTTGTTTTACGGTGTATTACTGAAAAAAACGGTACCAAAAGTAGTTTTTACCGTAATTTTACCATTAATTCTATTGTCATTTTTACAGTGTACAATTTGATGGTTAACTAGCTTTGAAATCATAAATCAAGCAGATTATTTATTTTGATTTTGATTTGGAATGTATGATCATATTTTGTGGCATTATTAGATTCTATAGGTGTCCAACAAATATTGATTTTCGAATGAATCGCGATTCTTAATAGATTAAAAAAAAAAAAGTTTTTTTTTTTTTTTTTTTTAAATCTGTCCTGTCTTGCCACTCAGACAAATCATATTGTTGATGTAGATTATCATATCTGCTGTATATATTTACTAAGTGTTAGATACTTCTCTTGTTGCCTTATTTGTATTTGACTTTATTAAATGTTTGGGTAGAATTGTATTACACAAAACCAGTTTTAAATAATGTGAACATTTATCAGAGATGTTTATCTATTGTATTGAGGAATGTAGTTAATCATAGAACTGGCACCCAATGTTATTAAAAAAATATTGATTTAACCTATTAGATACTAAAATATATGCATATAAAATATATGCATGTAATATTTTGATGTCAAATTGCAAAGAACAAATACATTTAGTAAGAAAAGATAAAGTACTTTATTAACGCATATCATTTCTGCATAAAATGATGTGGCGGGTCAGATCTGGCCCCCGGGCCTTGAGTTTGACACCTGTGATCTAAAGTTTGACTAATTTCTAGAGCTCCTGTCAGCTAAGGGCCTTTAAAAAACTGTCATTACTAACCCCTCCACAGCGCCACTCATCATGGCATCCTTGGCTATGTGAATATTGGTTTGGCATTTCAACGCACAAAAGTAAAGTGAATATCCTTTTCTCTCAACAATACCGATACCAACCTTTTCGTTGGAGCTGCTGCCAAGAGCCAGTGCCTTCTGGATGAAGGCATGGAGATGAACGAAAGGGTTCGGAAGAATCTCACTGAAGATGACGTCGTAGTGTAAATTGGAGCGGAAAACGGGCGTTGTGAAGGACAGGGGAAGACGCAGCTTCAGGGACCGGATGATGTCTTCTTGAACGTTGCTGGGGGCTGTCGCTGTGAGTGCTATGCAGGCGACCCCGGGCATGCGAGAGCGCAGGTCCCCCAGTTTGAGGTAGTCGGGCCTGAAATCGTGACCCCACTGGGAGACGCAGTGGGCCTCGTCCACAGCCAGGTAGGACAGGAGGCCTCGCGAGCACAAGTCAGTCAGGTGAGGCTGGAACGACGCAGACGCCACCATCTCCGGCGTGATGTACAGCAGCTTTAGCTTCGGGCTCTGGCTCTGTAAGTCGGCGAGGATCACCCGCCGCTCGCCCACTGCAAGCTTGGAGTTGATGGAGTGGGCGGGGATGTTCTGATCCCTCAGGTGGGACACTTGGTCCTGTGAGAGAACATTATTAGTGGCAAATTATGACATCAAATTTAACAGTAGAGTTGTCAAAAGTACTTCCATACCAAGTCGATACCAACAGGCAGAAAATACATCGATACCAGCTTTTTCCCAGTATCGCCAGTGCCAAATACTATACTCTCAATTATCTGAGCATGAGCACCGAGTCAGCGCCGAAAAATAATAAAAACAAATTATCAAGTGATTTACTTATTCATGGGAACAAATGTGGATTTGGTGTTTCCTGTTCGTCCTCATTCATAAACAAATGTTAACGGAAGTAGGCTATCGTTCACATTTGAACAAATATAGTACCTATTTCCGGTACCTGGGAATCGATACGGGAACTCAACAATAACAATTTTTGGTACTTTTGTGAGTGTTAATAAATGTTAATTGTTTGATAATAAAATTGTATTGCTGGGTTGCGTATGATGTCACGTCCGTTTTTCTTCTTGGCGGCTTAATTCACACATTGGTCAAGCAGCTTGAGCGTAGCATTAAAACAAATGAGAGTGAGTGTAGAGTTGGAGCAGAAAATGTTTTATTGCTGTTCTGTTCTTGGGTGTTCCAGTCGTTTAAATAGAGAGATAGGAAATAGTTTTCATAGAGTCCCGAAAGAAGAGGTCCATAAAGGTAATAAAGTCAGGGAAAAAAACTAACGTTCATCAACCGAAATGGCTCTTAAAAAAGATTGCTTGTGTCTGCAGTGGTCACTTTGGAAAATGTCTGTTTGAACATTTGATTTGTTTGAGAAATCTTCTATGATGCAATTCAGTTTATTCTCTACTATATTAGTAGTGTTTGAGAGCAGAACTAAACGTAAAGAAAGGACAAGAGATGGCATTAGTTTGTGTTCTTTTGTGGTTGCTATTCCTAATATAACTACGACGAAATGAAAACTAACAAAATAAACTAATGGCATGTTAAGTCCTAGTAATAAATATTGTGATTGTTGTTTCAATCCACCGTATTTGTGTGGACGATTTTCATGACAGAAACTAAAAGCTTAGTTGATGTTGTGCAGGAAAGCCAAGCGCTTTATTCGACACGGATGACCATATAATAGCGCTTTTGATACCATTTGTTCGCATCAAGAAAATATTCTTAATAGTATTAATAAACTAGATAAAAAAATCTCTGGTAGGCTCAGCAGCAGATAATGAATCTTGATATCGCTAGCAAACATTGCAGAACAACAGGGACAAAACATGAACTTCACAACATAAAAACAACTGCAGACATGAATTGTAGATGAGACTAGGGCTGCAACAACTAATCAATTAAATCGATTAAAATCGATTATAAAAATAGTTGGTGATTAATTTAGTCATCGATTTGTTGGATCTATGCTATGCGCATAGGTACTTTTTTTTTTTTTTTTAAACCTTTATTTATAAACTGCAACATTTACAAACAGCTGAGAAACAATAATCAAAATAAGTATGGTGCCAGTATGCTGTTTTTTTTTCAATAAAATACTGGAAAGGATAGAAATGTAGTTTGTCTCTTTTATCCGATTATTAATCGATTAATCGAAGTAATAATCAACATATTAATCGATTATCAAATTAGTTGTTAGTTGCAGCCCAAATTAGACTAATATTTGTAGCAGGAAATCCACTGCAAACAAACGTATCCTTTTTCTCATTAGCGTCACGATCACAGTAGCACTGCACTCGTTATGTCAATCAAATACGTTACTTAGCGATGCACGAATAAGTTCAACTTTGTCTTTAACAGACAAATGTTTAATTTGTGGACCCCTACGATGTAAAGACATGATGTGCCTCCTATCTTTTCTTTAAATCCTTGTGAGTGTCGAAGGAAGTGAGGTCGTAGTGAGCAGTATTCTTTTGGTGATGATAAATTGTTTCAATCTTTCAATAATTATTTTTCTTAATTCACTCCATCCCATTTTAAATATGTGTCACGATGTCAACCATGTTTAGCTATTCCTTATCCTATACTTACTTTGCCGCTATAGAGGCAAGGATTCGTGACTTAGAAGTGGCTAAAACACTACGGAGAGATGTTAGCCGCTAGCTAACTACTAGTTAGCTATGATTTAAAGCACCGCTTGCAGAGCTCCAAATACTAAATCGTTAGATTTTCAGCTAAAACACGTCTATTCCCTCTCTTCTGTCTTCACATTGTTTCTACTTGCAAGTGATGTGTGTGTGTGTTGACTCACATGCGCTGTGGCTCATATACCAGCCTTGAAGGAGTCATGAGTAATAATTTCATGTTAAGTCATCATTAAATGGCCCTGATATGTCAAAAGGCTAGGGCTGCAACAACTAATCGATTAAATCGATTAAAATGGATTACAAAAATAGTTGTCGATTAATTTAGTCATCGATTCGTTGGATCTATGCTACGCGCATGCGCAGAGGCAATTTTTATTTTATTTTTTTAATAAACCTTTATTTATAAACTGCAACATGTACAAACAGCTGAGAAACATTAATCAAAATAAGTATGGTGCCAGTATGCTGTTTTTTTTCAATAAAATACTGGAAAGGATAGAAATGTAGTTTGTCTCTTTTATCTGATTATTAATCGATTAATTGAAGTAATAATCGACAGATTAATCGATTATCAAATTAATCGTTAGTTGCAGCCCTACAAAAGGTATTAATAAATCATGTTCTTTTCCATTACTCTATAACTGATAACAGCAGTTCAGCAGGGATATGCTCATTTCAGAATTAGATTTACAGCCCCGAAATCTTGTTATTGTTTTCATTTCGATGCCTTGCCCTCTACCGTTTGACCAATTATAAAGTCCGTGAGTGTGTCACATCCAGGTTGCCAGTTACGCACCATCCTCTTCGTCTAGCTACTGCCACTGGTAAAGTTACTAAACATGTCAGACATTAGTAAATCTAAAAAGTGTTGTTACGATTCTCAACTTATTCATGACAAAGCCAGGAACTAAACGAGGATTTGTATAGGGATGTCTTTGAAAGATGGAGACGATTGAATGCGTAGAAGACTTTCATCTAACGCCAAACTTGCTAATTTTCTCATTGATAGGTAAGTCAGACATTTACGTTTTCTTATTACTTGTAATAAATGGAAATGGACATTTGGTATGTAAACTATATTGTCCAATACAGTCTATGATCTTGTCTAACAAAGCTAGTATGCTCGTGCAACAAATGCTTAGTGTGATGGTGCTTCGCTCCTAATGTAATGCTTAGCATGCTAGCCCGGTCAATGACACATGAACATACAGGCTAACGGGGGAAACATATGCCCGTTAGCCTGTATCAGAATCAGAATCAGAATCGTTTTATTGCCATTGTTTGAGAACGGGTTCACAAACTAGGAATTTTTCTTGGTGCAATCGTGCAACATAAAACACATATTTGGTAATAACAAGAGCTGTAACTGAGCTATCAGATCTTGTTATAGACTTAGAAGGAATTCAAAGGAGTTACTGTTAGGAGTTATTGTTCATGTGCCTGATGGCCGAGGGGAAATAACTGTTCAGGTGGCGGGAGGTGTGGGTCTGGATGGACCGTAGTCTCCTGCCTGAGGGGAGAGGGGAGAATAGTGTGTGTCCAGGGTGAGAAGAGTCAGCTGTGATCCGACCCACATGCCTCCTGGTCCTGGAGGAGAACAAGTCCTGGAGGGATGGGAGCTTGCAGCCAATCACCTTCTCAGCAGCACGTACGATGCACTGCAGTCTATGCTTATCCTGGACTGTGGCGCCGGGGAACCACACGGTGATGGAGGAGGTCAGGATGGACTCGATGATGGCTGAGTAAAACTGCACCAGCATCTCTTTTGACATGTGTTTGGGGTCATTGTCCTGTTGGAACACCCAACTGCGCCCAAGACCCAACCTCCGGGCTGATGATTTTAGGTTGTCCTGAAGAATTTGGAGGTAATCCTCCTTTTTCATTGTCCCATTTACTCTCTGTAAAGCACCAGTTCCATTGGCAGCAAAACAGGCGCAGAGCATAATACTACCACCACCATGCTTGACGGTAGGTTTGGTGTTCCTGGGATTAAAGGCCTCACCTTTTCTACTCCAAACATATTGCTGGGTATTGTGGCCAAACAGCTCAAACTTCATGAATGTTTTTTGTGACCAACAAGTATGTGCTCCAATCACAACAAAAATCAAATATGAGCCCTCCTTTAAGGCAACACTTGCCTTGACCTTAAAAAGTTAAAATAGAGGCCTGGTAGAGTACCCTTTTTAATTCATCAGTACGGGTATACCCGTACTAATGAATTACCGACGGAATTCGGTCGGTGCCTACAAAGTACAGAACATCCCTAACACCACTGCTGTTCTTCTTTGGAATGTAAAATAGTTCGCAAATGTTGTTTTTTATAGTCTCCTCGTGGAGGGGTGGGAGGGTACAGGTTCGGTGGCCACGGATGAACTGCTGGCTGTCCAAAGTCTGGACCCGGGGTGGACCACTCGCCTGTGCATCGGTTGGGGACGTTTCTGCGCTGCTGACCTGTCTCCGCTCGGGATGGTCTCCTGCTGGCCCCACTATGGACTGGACTCTCACTATTATGTTAGATCTACTATGGACTGGACTCTCAATAGTATGCTGGATCCACTCGACGTCCATTGCACAACTGCGGTCCCCTCCAAGGTTTCTCATTGTCCCATTGGGTTGAGTTTTTCCTTGCCCTGATGTGGGATCTGAGCCGAGGATGTCGTTGTGGCTTGTGCAGCCCTTTGAGACACTCGTGATTTAGGGCTATATAAGTAAACATTGATTGATAAATTGATAGTCAAATTTAGGAGCACGATATGGTTTATTTTGATATACTGGGAGGTTATAGAAGACTGCTGTCATTTTAGAATGTATAGTTACTTCTTGGCAGCTGATACTGATAATTAAATTCTGTGCGAAAAGATGTTGAAGGACAGTGATTTTAAATACTGGACACTTTGGAACACCTTTCCGTAAAGTAGTGAATTTAAAAGTACATGGGATCAGTTTTCTTATTCTTATCGTGGTATCGAAGACTGTGGAAATGAATAGATATCGGTATCAACTAATGATAACTGGTATCGTGACACTGACCTGAATGAGAGCAATTAGCGGGGAGATGACCAAAGTGATGCCTTCAGCCAGGAGAGCAGGCAGCTGATAGCACAGAGACTTTCCTGCCCCAGTGGGCATGCACACAAACACGTCCCTGTCACCTACAGGAAGACGCAACAAGCATCCTTAAAGACTCAACAATAACAATACAACCTGTCCAACATGTTGACATCGGAACCGGAAGTATGATGTCCTTTTTTTAGTTTGACATAGGCTAACGTGTAGCAACTAGCTTGGTGAATTCCAAGCAGACAATTCGTAAAAAGTCCTGTTGTTTGACATACCTCGAACAACCGCTTTGATGACATTTTCCTGGACCTGAGATCTAAAGCTACTGAACCCGAAATGGGTTTTTAAAGCTTGTTTCAAAGTTGCTGACGTCGCCCGCTCCTCCATTGGCAGATGTCGACGGTGCTGTCACACATTGATGACGTCGACGCCTATTTTAGTGAACACATGTTAGGTTTGTTTAAATAAAACGTAAACAATTTAGTGACGTCATCAATGTGTGACACATTTTTTTCCTGTTTTTGTTTTATTTATAAAACATGTGTTCACTAAAAACAGTATCCACAAACTAAATAATATTTATGTTTTAATTGATACGATACCAAACAGCAATGTTATACGGATGTGATATTATTTGATGATGCTTCTCGGCTGTTTAACTAAAAGGTGCTTAAAAGTATGGTGTTTTCTCAGACAAATCTTTGTTTTGCATTTCTTTTGACGATTACTTTACGATATTTAACTTTTGATAATTTTTTTAATTTAACGAGATCCTGATTTATACTAGTTGTAAGCTGTATAAAAGAAAAACGGTTAAATATAAAACTGGAGGTGAATAAAAGTATGGTGTTTCTTAGACAATAAATGTTCTGTTCATTTGCTGATAATATTTGAATATTCCATTTCTTGATTTTTTTTTAATTCATGAAATTATTAGCAGTAAGCTATAAAATGATTATCATTTTTTTTTAAATATACGACTGGCAGTGCTAAAAACTGGTGTTTTCAAAGACAAATAAATGTTTTTGTATTTCATTTGCAATTTTTCAAATGTTATAAGATAAGATTTGTTATTACCTATAACTTTAATCATAAAACATATCAAAAAATTTACAAACTACTTTCAATCTGCGTTTAATGAAGGTATAGAAAATATGTTTCGCTTTTTTTAATTGACCTACTGAAATAAATAGATAAAAGAATATTTTCTATTTATAATATCTATAAATAGAAATTCAAGTTTACAGTACATTAATACAATGATATTCTCTGTATCAATCAATCAATCAATGTTTATTTATATAGCCCTAAATCACAAGTGTCTCAAAGGGCTGCGCAAGCCACAACGACATCCTCGGTACAGAGCCCACATAAGGGCAGGGAAAAACTCACCCCAGTGGGACGTCGATGTGAATGACTATGAGAAACCTTATAAAATATCTATGTATATGAACTTAAAATGTACATAAACAAATAAAAGGATATTCACTATAAAATATCTGTATATAAATGAAAGTTTTAGTTTGCATTTATTCTCTATATAAAATATCTGTACTTAAGAATTAAAGTTCACAAGAGTAAATAAAAGGATATTCTCTATATAAAATAAATATGTATAAAAATTCAAGTTCATATGAATAAAAGTAAATTGTCTGTATAAAATATCTGAATATAAAACAATCTTAACTTTAACCCACTGGGTGTCCAAAAAAGCTTCAGAAATTATTATACATTCTTTTAATTTATGAGTTTTCCAAAGTGCAGCCAGCGGAGCATTTTAAAAATACTATGACAATAAAAACATAAAAAGTAAAATAAAAGACTAAACAGATGTAATGTGAAAATGTTGCAATATTGATGCTAATAACATAAAGATGTCATGCAGGCAGTTTTTTTTTTAGTTTTTTTACTTTAAAACTGTCAGAGCTCAAAAAAATAATAAAAACCTAAAATAATCAGAAGTTGATCTACAGAT
Organism: Nerophis lumbriciformis; assembly: GCF_033978685.3. Lineage (NCBI taxonomy): Eukaryota > Metazoa > Chordata > Actinopteri > Syngnathiformes > Syngnathidae > Nerophis > Nerophis lumbriciformis. The sequence continues at coordinate 10,405,643 of NC_084571.2, forward strand.
TTAAGCGTTGAAAGTAAAAATATATACAGGTGTATGTTAACATATGACTTAATTTTTAACACTAATAATTGGGGGCCTTTTGGATCCCCGAGACCTGACGTCAGATTGTTTTTAAACTGTCATTAAAATACATTTTAAAAATGAATCAAAAGCAATATTATAAATGATTTATCTATTTGAGGCTCCAATTGCTTCACATTAAATATTCTACTTTGAAAAATGTTTCGAGGAAAATATTGCATATTTTGTTAATTGACTTAAAACAAGTTTTCTTTAAAAACATTTTTTTTAAACTATATGGCCATGAATATATCTGAAGTTGATCTATCGATATTTAAGTGTAAATAAATATACAGTATATACGTGTATATATATATATATATATATATATATATATATATATATATATATATATATATATATATATATATATATATATATATCCACCCATCCATTTTCTACCGCTTATTCCCTCTGGGGTCGCGGGGGGGCTGGAGCCCATCTCAGCTACAATCGGGCGGAAGGCGGGGTACACCCTGGACAAGTCGCCACTTCATCGCAGGGCCAACACAGACAGACAGACAACATTCACACTCACATTCACACACTAGGGCCAATTTAGTGTTGCCAATCAACCTATCCCCAGGTGCATGTCTTTGGAGGTGGGAGGAAGCCGGAGTACCCGGAGGGAACCCACGCAGTCACGGGGAGAACATGCAAACTCCACACAGAAAGATCCAGAGCCCGGGATTGAACCCAAGACTACTCAAGACCTTCATATATATATATATTGTAGCGTCCCGGAAGAGTTAGTGTTGCAAAGGATTGTGGGTATTGGTTCTGTTGTGTTTATGTTGTGTTTCGGTGCGGATGTTCTCCAGAAATGTGTTTGTCGTTCTTGTTTGGTGTGGATTCACAGTGTGGTGCATGTTTGTGACGGTTGATGTTGTTTTATACGGCCACCCTCAGTGTGATATGTGTGGCTGTTGAGTAAGTATGCTTTGCTTTCACTTGTGTGGGTGTGTTTATAAAATTGACATGATCAATTAAAGGACAAATGATCGCACATTGCGTCAGCAATCCTTGACTTCTTCAAGCAAAGACACTTGTCAAACCCATCCAACGCTACATTGGTGTCAGAAGTGGGATGGCTTTCTCAAAGAAGCTTGAGGATCTTATCAAGTGCTGGGAGAATGCACTTCCGGATGAAGACCACCTACCTTGTCACCAGGAAGAGGAAAGCAACAAGTGCCGCCCTGGTGGATTGGAGGCTCAACTACCTCATCAACAAGTAAATGAGAGGAACCTGCGCCGCCCTAGTGGACGGGAGGCCCATCCACTTGGAGGAAGAATGGAAGCTCAAAATGATGGGATAAGATTGGAAGTTCAGCCAGATGGAAGAAGTGTGCCTCGTGTGGGAAGGAGTGCCTGGCGAAGAAGTGCCTCTCCTGCGGTGATGGTGGACACAAATTCCCTGCGAGATGACTACAAGCCAAGCATCGCCACACCAAAGCTTCCTCACTATAGTGGAGAAGGCTCTATTGAATCCTTCCTTCTCCAGGTCCAGCTAGCAGCACGTTTGAATGGCTGGTCTGATGTGGCAACCGCAGGGCATGTGGCGCTGTCCCTGGAAGGCCCAGCCCTACAGTGTTTGGTCGAGTTACAAGAGGAGGAATTGGCTGATTGGGGAGCCATGCGTGAGGCTCTTCAACGACGTTACGGGCGACCAATCCATGCAGACGAAGCACGAGAGCAGCTGTACAAGCGGCGACGCCTTTTGGGAGAAAGTCTCGGAGCTTATGCTGCGGACCTTCGCCGTCTGGTGCGAAGGGGCCACCCAGCGTTTCCAGAAGTATTACAGGAAGAGCTCACCGTGCAAGCCTTTGTCCGTGGTCTACAGCCTGAACGACTTTGGGAACATCTCAGACTGTTTGCTAAACACTCTCTCTCTGCCGCATTGACTGAAGCCGAACGTGTGGAGCACGTTCTGTGTCCAGATGGCCGCCGTGATGTTCCGCGAGTCCGCCAGGCTGGATGGGACGGGACAGAACGAGAGGGAGCCGACCAAGTGACTGTAACGCCACGGCCACGCTCCTCCCGGAGAAGGCAGACCGAAGTGAACTGTTACCGCTGCGGTGTCCCTGGCCACATTGCAAGACACTGTCCAGCCCCTGCCCCCATTGATGTTGCCGCTGAGGTGTCGTCAAACTAGAGAGGGGTGTCAGTGTCGGGGAACTGACACCCGGGATGGTTTCCACTTTACCCGAATGTGACGCACAGCGCCTGGGCCGCCTAGGCAGGGCCCGGGGGCTATACCTGGAATGTAAGCTTGATGGAACAGTCTGCAGAGCCCTGGTTGACACGGGGTCCACTATCTCCATCATCCGGCCGGGTGTCCTTCCCCACTTGCAACACAGCTTGCCATCAGGCTGGACTAACACCAACGCCCGAATTACAACCGTCACAGGGAGCAAGGCTGCCATGCTGGGCAAAGGGACAGTGTGCATTAAGGTGGCGAGTCAAGAGAGACGACACCCATTCTGGCTGGCCAACATTCAAGACCCCTGCATTGTTGGGCTTGACCTGTTGGAGATGTGGAGAGCTGTGGTCGATGTGCCTAGAGCCATGCTTCATCTTGGTGAGAAAACAGTTTCCCTCCAGGGTACTGATGAGCCTGGCGCCTGCAGAGTGACAGCCCCCACAGAGCCATCCGCGGCTACGGCCTTCATGGTGGACCAGAAGAAGTCTCAACCTAACCCTTCTACTAATAGGCCGCCTACTATAGAGACCCAGCAGGCTATTGCAGAACTGTTTGAGCGAAGCAGTCAAGGCCTGGATACCACCCAGCAGGAGCGACTGAAAAGTTTACTGAATGCCTTCCAAGACATTTTTGCAGCGAAAGATGAAGACTGCATGCACACCAGTCTCGTACTCCACGACATCGACACAGGAGACGCACGAGCAATCCGGCTACACCCACGCCGTCTGCCCCTTGCCAAACGAGTGCCTGCCCAAGAGAAAATCGAGGAGATGCGCCAGGCGGGCGTCATCGAGCCCTCCAGCAGTCCATGGGCAGCACCCGCAGTTCTGGTCAAGAAGAAGGACGGCTCGTGGCGGTTCTGCGTCGACTACAGACGGCTCAACGATGTAACACGCAAGGACTCCTACCCGTTGCCGCGCATAGATGATACGCTGGACTACATCACTGGCTCCTCCTGGTTCAGCTCCCTGGATCTCCGCAGTGGCTATTGGCAGGTGGAGTTGGCCGCCGAAGCTCGACCAAAGACAGCGTTCACAATAGGTCAAGGACTCTGGCAGTTCAAGGTGATGCCGTTTGGGCTTTGCAACGCACCTGCCACGTTTGAGCGGTTGATGGAGAGAGTGCTGGCATCCATCCCCCGTGATCACTGTGTGGTGTACCTGGATGACCTCCTGGTACATGCTTCAGGATTTAAGGGGGCTCTACAGAACCTCCAGCATGTGTTCCAGGCCATTCGTCAGGCTGGGCTGCGATTGAATCCCAAAAAGTGCCATTTGCTTCGGCGTGAAGTTTCCTTCCTGGGGCATGTCGTCAGTGGGCAAGGTGTTGCCACTGATCCAGCCAAAGTTGCCACTGTCCGTAACTGGCCGGCGCCAAGGGATGTTAAAGAGTTGCGGAGTTTCTTGGGACTGGCATCCTATTACCGGAGATTTATCAAGGACTTTGCAACCATTGCTGGCCCCTTGCACCAGCTCACACACAAGGGACAGTTATTTGAATGGACTGACAGCTGCAATGAGGCCTTTGCACAGCTGCGAGAGGCCTTGGTCCGAGCCCCAGTGTTGGCCTACCCAGACCCCAGCCGACCTTTCGTGGTTGATACAGATGCCAGTGATGTCGGCGTGGGGATTGTGCTGTCACAGGAAGGGAATCACGGTGAGCAGGTTGTGGCCTTTTACAGTCGGAGGCTGAGCAAGCCAGAGCGGAACTACTGCGTCACCCGTCGGGAATTGTTGGCAATTGTCCTGGGCCTTCGTCATTTCCGTCCCTACCTTTATGGTCAACGGTTTGTGTTGCGGACGGATCATGCCTCCCTCACCTGGTTGCTGAACCTCAAGGAACCCGAGGGGCAGCTGGCCAGGTGGTTCGAGATCTTGCAGGAATATGACTTCACGATTTCTCATCGACCAGGCCGCCTGCACGGCAACGCTGATGCACTGTCCAGACGGCCCTGTGAGGAGGCGTGTCGTTTCTGCCAGCGGGCGGAAGAGCGGTGCATGCCAGACCCATCAGTAGCTGCAGTCAGGCAACATGACATCTCAGTCGACCTGGACAGTTTCACCCCCCAACAATTGATCGACCATCAAAGACAAGACCCAGTGCTTGAGAGAGCTCGCAGCTGGGTGGGGGCACAGCAGCGACCAGAATGGGCCACAGTGGTGCACTTGGACACTGAGACCAAAGCACTGTACTCCCAGTGGGACAGCCTCCTGTTGTCTCACGACCTGCTGTATCGTCGCTGGGAAGCCCCGACAGGACAACATGCTGCCCTCCAACTTGTGGTGCCCCGTGTGCTGCGGCCGCAGGTCCTCGAAGTGATGCATGGCTTCCCAGGGACTGGCCATTTTGGAGTGACCAAGACCTTGCTCCGACTGAGGCAGCGCTTTTACTGGCCAGGCTGTCGCCGTGACGTGGAGATGCACGTCCACCGCTGTGATGCCTGCACAGCAAATAAAGGCCCCACACGCCGCTCCCATGCTCCCCTACAGCAGTTCCAGGTGGGGGCCCCCATGGAACGAGTGGGTGTGGACATTCTTGGCCCATTTCCGGTCACTGATAGCGGAAACCGTTACATCTTGGTGGCCATGGATTACTTCACGAAATGGCCAGAAGCGTATGCGGTACCCGACCAGAGCGCTGCGACAACGGTAGAGAGATTGGTTTCGGAGATGTTCTGCCGATTTGGAGCTCCAGAGGAGCTGCACAGTGACCAGGGACGGAACTTCGAGTCCCAGGTATTCCAAGAGGTGTGCCGTCGCCTGGGTGTGAAAAAGACTCGCACCACGCCGCTGCATCCTCAGAGTGACGGGTTGGTGGAGCGTTTTAATAGAACCTTGGCCACACAACTTGCCATCCTCACCGATAAGCGGCAGAGAGACTGGGATTTACACCTCCCACTCATTCTTTGGGCCTACAGGACAGCGGTGCAGGAGTCCACACGCTGCACCTCTGCATCATTGATGTTTGGTCACGAACTGCGCACGCCTGCTGATTTGGTTTTTGGCCCAACCCCAGAACCAGAAGTGAGAGGAGCACCGGGCCTGGACTACTACTACAACCTTGTGGAGCGGCTGCGGGAGGCTCACGATTTTGCCCGCACCAGCCTGACGGAGGCTGGGGTCCAACAGAAGCGGGCATATGACCTCCGCAGTCGAGGCCAGGACTTTGAACCAGGCGCGCATGTCTGGGTCTATAACCCGGTGAGAAAGAAAGGACTCTCCCCAAAGCTCACTAGCCACTGGGTGGGACCCTGCAAGGTCCTCCAGAAGTTGTCCGACGTGGTCTATCGGATACGACTGGCACCTCGGAACCGGCTGGTGGTGCTGCACCGAGACCGCTTGGCCCCATACCAGCCATTGGACCAGAGCCGGGGGAACTTGGAGTCAAGCACCCTGCCGGAGGGGGAGATACCACCCACAGGAAGCAACGAGGATGCTGAGGTAACCCCCACTTCCGACCTACCTGCAGACAGTGGTAGCAGCCAGCCGCCATCAGAGGGGCGTCGACGACGCCGGTTGCCTCAGCACTTGCGGGACTTTGTGATGAACGCATGGGCTGTTGGGGACAACGAACCCAGCTAGGTGGGGGCTGTGTAGCGTCCCGGAAGAGTTAGTGTTGCAAAGGATTGTGGGTATTGGTTCTGTTGTGTTTATGTTGTGTTTCGGTGCGGATGTTCTCCAGAAATGTGTTTGTCGTTCTTGTTTGGTGTGGATTCACAGTGTGGTGCATGTTTGTGACGGTTGATGTTGTTTTATAGGGCCACCCTCAGTGTGATATGTGTGGCTGTTGACTAAGTATGCTTTGCTTTCACTTGTGTGGGTGTGTTTTTGAAATTGACGTGATCATTAAAAGGACAAATGATCGCACATTGCGTCAGCAATCCTTGACTTCATATATATATATATATATATATATATATATATATATATATATATATATATATATATATATATACATACATACATACATACATAAAGAAAATAATACTTGGGGTCCATGGGACCTTTAACATTCACCAAAATTGAGGGGAACCTTAATTGTTTTTTAAAATGGAAAAACATCAAAATGGCCCCCGCAGGCTTTCGTGTACCAGTGGAAAAAGTTTGGAAGCCCTGGTGGACATCAGTGAGCATGTGACAAAAGGCAACGCTGACATGGCCAAGAAGGCACACGAGTTGGGGCGTGGCTAAGAGGGGAGGAGTATATTTACAGCTAGAATTCACCAAATCAAGTATTTCATATATATATATATATATACAGTATATATATATATATATATATATATATATATATATATATATATATATATATATATATATATATATATAATAAATAATTGACTTTCAGTGAATTCTAGCTACCAAAGACTATAAAAAAAAAATAGGACCCATTACCTCCCCTCACCTCCCAGGGGGTGATCAAGAGTGATGGGTCAAATGCAGAGAATAATTTCGCCACACCTCGTGTGTGTGTGACAATCATTGGTACTTTAACTTTAACTTTATATATATATATATATAAATAAAATAAATACTTGAATTTCAGTGTTCATTTATTTACACATATACACACACATAACACTCATCTACTCATTGTTGAGTTAAGGGTTGAATTGTCCATCCTTGTTCTATTTTCTGTCACTATTTTTTTGCATTGCTGTGTGGCACGCACAAAAGTGCTCTCATCAAATGCACTAGAGTCTGGAATCTTCCATCTCTCCCTAGCGTGGCCCAAAACCCGTCAATCTTTGCTTCCTGAGGAAGATCTTCACTGCCAAGCACTTGGTAGTCTACTACTTCTTCCCGGAGGCTATCCAGGTCCAATCGCAGCTGCGGCTTGGAACTTACAAGCGTATTTCTTCATCTTACTCGTCGTCGGCGTCGCCATGGCTGTATCTTCCTTGTTCTTCTGCTTCGTCTCCTTGTTGTGTGTGCAGTTGTGCACTGCACTCTCTAAAAGCCGTAGATGTTATTGTCGCATGCATGTACAGTAGATGGCAATATTGTCCTGTTTAAGAGTGTCACAACATTGCTGTTTATGGCAGACGAACTGCTTTACGGTAGACGAAAATGTGACTGCTGTTGTTGTGTGTTGTTACTTCCTGGGAGGACGTTAATGAAACTGCCTAACAATAAACCCACATAAGAAACCAAGAACTCGCCCTCGATCATTCTACAGTTATAACGTCATTGGGCAGGCACGCTGTTTATATTGTGGGAAAGCGGACGTGAAAACAGGCTGTCCTCACTCAGGAGGGGGCGTGGCCTCCAGCTCCGCCTGAATTTCGGGAGATTTTCGGGATAAGATTTGTCCTGGGAGGTTTTCGGGAGAGGAGCTGAATTTCGGGAGTCTGCCGGAAAATCCGGGAGGGTTGGCAAGTATGTGGTACACACACTTTTATTTCACCTTCACACATGACGCAAATGAATCACTGCCATTATTATATACCTGTAAAGGTGTGTCTGGTAAGATTAACATTTGTTACATTTATGTAAATTTATATATTAGTAGGCTGTTTACAAATATCACATAGTATTTTATCAGCATCAATTGTGACCCTCTGATATATTTGCATGATATTGTCATTTTAGAATCTTTTAGATTTAGTGATTTTGTCTTCATTGTGATTATAATGGCAATAAAACAGAATAACAACAAAAATATATTTGTGAAAAATCATGCTGATATCAATCTGATACTGATACCAACCTTTATGTTGCTACTAGCGGCCGCAGGTGTCATCATCAAGGACTGCGCCACGGCCGACGCATGCCACCCTGTTCTTGCTGATGCTGCTCCTGCTGAGAAGTTCAGGCTGTGACGCCGGGTGCAACGACGCCTTACCCAAGTCCGGCGCACCCGGCCAGGCCGGCGCCTCGGTCCTGCTAGTGGTAGTGGCCACCATCGTGTCTGTGCTGGTCCAGGTGTGGGAGTGAGACGACATGTCACCATGGCAACCAAGCAGCTCCATTGGCACATATTTGACTTTGGATTCAGTTCTAGCAAACATTTTTAGCACCTCTGCATCTTTAAATGTGAACTTTGGGAAAAATAAGTCTGCTTTGAAGTTGCTCCTAAAATGGATGACGTTGTGTTGGAGATGTGAATGTTGTGCGACTTGCTGTCATACTCATTGGAATTGTTCACCATGAACAAGAAATTGTCCATGGATCTGAAAAGGGTTAAGTTACTTAAGCGCACACTTTCTATTCATTTGGAAACAAATGGCACATCTTGCAAGATTGTATGGTTGCAAATATGCACCACACAATGGGGCCCCCGGCCCGTCCACCGGGCGGTTGTAGACGGCCCGGAACTCAGAGCGGAAGGCGGAACAGTCAGTGCCCAGCCCATTGTTTCGGTCGACCGCAGCCGTGGCCCAACTGAGAGCTCTACCGGCTAGGAGGGAAAATATAAACGCAATCTGCGAGATGGCTGGTGTCAAAAAGTCATTTTGCACTGGAGATCAAAGTCACCTTCAAATGGTCGGGGACTGGCGATCTTTGGTTCCCGGGCAGAGGAGGGGTTCCAGGGCACGGGGGAGGCAGGAATGCTCGGGGTTATGGTGTCCCTCTAGCCAGCAGGTTAAGTGTTCTCTCCATTGAAGAAAACGCTCTCGGTGCTGCTGGAGTACCATGTGCATTGCTGCGACGTCGGGGCTCGTCGAAGCTCGGGAAGAGAGCGTGGGTATCGCTCTGTCACTGCAGACTGGTTCCGTCATGGCCAGAACGTACTGTAACGGTACAGTGAGGAAGGAGACGGCACTGAGACAGGGACGTTGTTCCGCTTGCGGCATGTTTATTTGCACAAATGTGTGACGTGTGTAATTAAGCCAAATATGTGGTGTGTGTGACTATGTGAAGTGATTATCTGTTGAGTGTTACCGGGAGGTGTTGGAGGTGCGTGTAGAGGCAGATGCGGAAGTCCAGAAAGGGCAAGGCAGGCTCGGAGGTCCGGGGACAGGCAAGTGGTCAAGGGCTGGAGCGAGGCTTCGTTGTCCGGGAAGGCAGCAGGGAGTCCAAAGAGGATCCGGGGAGACGAGACACACAGCTCGAAACCAGGGAATGACAGGCTGCAGGATGACGACATAGGACAATACACGGTGAGCACAGAAGAGGGGAGACACAGAGCAAGGAAGCACTAGAGACGTGTAGGGCGTACTGTACTGGTACAAGTAGCTACGTTCATGCAATGGAACGTAGGATCCGCTGGTTTATGAAGGCAGGGGAGCTTTTATCAGTGGCAGATGTGTTGATTGTAGATTGCGTGCAGCAGCTGAATGTGCAGCGGCAGGAGCTTGAGCCGTAACAACGACTCCAGTATAAACGGCCACAGGCCCCTCCCCTATGTGGCCCCGATGTAGCCACGACGTCACAGTTTGATAGTGACGACAACGGAAGTTGACCGAATTCCGTTAATCCTGTTACTACAAAATAAAATAAAAGTCACCTCACCTTTTTTTAAGTGAACAGTAAATTAAAATATAATGTATGAGTATGTATGTGTGTGTGTGTATATATATATATATATATATATATATATATATATATATATATATATATATATATATATATATATATATATATATACATATATATATATATATATATATATATATAGTGGCAGGCCGTGCGTTTCCCACCTAGGCTTTCAGTGATGTCCGACTTCAATGATTACCTCTCAAAATACCATAATTTATGTCACCACATGACCATTGCTATACAGGAATACATTTACTGGAAATTGAATCCCATCAACTGTGTACAAAATTTTCTGGCGCATTTAAAAATCAATAAACTCGCAAAACATATCTTATGTGGTACTGTCAAAATTAAAATTGCAAAAAACATATTAAACGTGAAAAAATAAAGAAATAAAATATTTGAACTCACAATTTGTAGCACCCATTCGACGGCGTATAAGCCAGTGGTACCGTTCGTAGTCGGCTGATTCGAGTGGAAATGGCGGGTATTTCCCCATTTCATCTCCGACATGGTCTCACAAGATGTAGTTTCTCTTTAAATATCCATCTTGAAAATGGCCTTGCACATATAAGTGTTGTCTTGTCTAATCATAAAAGATGCAGACGAGGCATGTTGGCTGAGTTCTTAAAGTTAACTCCACAGCGTGCTCGTCAAAAACATCCAGCTGCCGGCATGTCTACGTTCAACAACCTAAACAGGGCAACTGCGCATCTTATGTTACCTAGCTCATAACATCACTATATATCTGCCTTGGGCCAGCTATAAGGCCTTACTGACAACAACTTGTGATCTGATTGGCTATTGCAAATGTCTATCAACTGTATGTGTCCGTTCACTTACAGTACATAGATGCCCGCATTGCTGAATCTCAAGGCCTGTGGCAGATTTGGTACAACATGGCAACATAAGCTAGCTGAATTCTGATTGGATACAAACTAAAACTAAAAACAACAGCACTGGAAGGAGCATAATATGACATGAAGAGAATACGAATACTTTTAGATATTTAGGGAAAGTAAATTAAAAATTACTTTTATCTTTAATTATGATCATGATTTCTTGTTATGTTAGGCAAGCAGAGAAGGCCTTGCTGGCCCTGATATATATATATATATATATATATATATATATACACATATGTATATATATATATATATATATATATATATATATATATATACACATATGTATATATATATATATATATATATATATATATATATATATATATATATATATATATATATATATATATATATATACACATATGTATATATATATATATATATATATATATATATATATATATATATATATATATATATATATATATATATATATATATATATATATATATATATCAGTGACGTGCGGTGAGGTTGATGGCTGGTGAGGCACTGACTTCATCACAGTCAGATTTACAAACATATGAACCCTAAAGAGTATCTTATTCACCATTTGATTGGCAGCAGTTAACAGGTTTTGTTTAAAAGCTCATACCAGCATTCTTCCCTGCTTGGCACTCAGCATCAAGGGTTGGAATTGGGGGTTATATCACCAAAAATTATTCCCGGGTGCGGCGCTGCTGCTGCCCACTGTTCCCCTCACCTCCCAGGCGGTGAGCAAGGGGATGGGTCAAATGCAGAGAAGAAATTTCACCACACCTAGTGTGTGTGTGACAATCATTGGTACTTTAACTTAACTTTAACTTTACACATACAAACTGTAGCACACAAAAAAGCACATTTAATTAAATAAACATTATTATGGTCTTACCTTTACTTATAAGTGCGGGAACAGTGGTGTTCGTGTTGGAGGAGTTGAGAATGAATGAAACATGAAATCCGTGCTGCAGTCTGCAGGTGTACCTAATGTTGTGTTCCTGCAGTCGTTCATGGCTCCTCCGGCACAAGCATTGTTGTTTTTGCACTTTTTGGCTTCTTGTTAAGTGAATTTTTTTGGGTGGATTCGGTCTTGCACGTGGAGGGTTTGGGTGTGGGCTTTGGTTGGTGTGGCGCTCCCGCCGGGGGGTGCATTCTGCGGCGGGGGTGCATTAACCGGCACCAGGAGGCGGGATTACTGCGAGCCTCACACAGTGCGTCTTCGCAGCAGTTTTATGATTGCTCAGCACAAGAAATACGTTACACACATACAGTTGTTGACCAAATATACTGTACATTATATACCTCAGCTAACTAAACTATGGAAATGTATAATATAATTCATATAGCAATACGGTCTCACTGCACAGCAGGCCAGCAGTTAGCCGAGTCCGCAATCCATGTTGAGGCACAACTGAGTGACGTGCCTCAACTGGCTGCTGTTCACCGCACCGTCTCTTCTCAGTATTTGAACGGCAAATGTGAAAATTCAGCGATTTTGAATAAAAAATAATCTAAAACTGGTGAAGTTAAATGGAAAATAACTTAATAGTATAATCACTAAATACATATAACAATTTAATTAATTTTTTTTCTTTTTACATTTTTTTTCTTTCCATGATGGCAGGTGAGGCCCTGCCTCACCTGCCTCCAGTGACCGCACGTCACTGATATATATATATATATATATATATATATATATATATATATATATATATATATATATATATATATATATATATACAGGTAAAAGCCAGTAAATGAGAATATTTTGAAAAACTTGATTTATTTCAGTAATTGCATTCAAAAGGTGTAACTTGTACATTATATTTATTCATTGCACACAGACTGATGCATTCAAATGTTTATTTCATTTAATTTTGATGATTTGAAGTGGCAACAAATGAAAATCCAAAATTCCGTGTGTCACAAAATTAGAATATTGTGTAAGGGTTACATTTTGAAGACACCTGGTGCCACAAACTAATCAGCTGATTAACTCAAAACACCTGCAAAGGGCTTTAAATGGTCTCTCAGTCCAGTTCTGAAGCCTACACAAACATGGGGAAGACTTCAGATTTGACAGCTGTCCAAAAGGCAACCATCGACACATTGCACAAGGAGGGAAAGACACAAAAGGTTATTGCTGAAGAGGCTGGCTGTTCTCAGAGCTCTGTGTCCAAACACATTAATGGAGAGGCAAAGGGAAGGAAAAACTGTGGTCAGAAAAAGTGTACAAGCGATAGGGATCACCGCGCCCTGGTCAAGATTGTGAAAAAAAACCCATTCAAAAATGTGGGGGAGATTCAGAAGGAGTGGACAGCTGCTGGAGTCAGTGCTTCAAGATCCACCACCAAGAGACGCTTGAAAGACATGGGTTTCAACTGCCGCATACCTCGTGTCAAGCCACTGTTGACCAAGAAACAGCGCGAAAAGCGTCTCACCTGGGCTAAGGAAAAAAAGAGCTGGACTGCTGCTGAGTGGTCCAAAGTCATGTTTTCTGACGAAAGCAAATTTTGCATTTCCTTTGGAAATCGAGGTCCCAGAGTCTGGAGGAAGACAGGAGAGGCACAGGATTCACGTTGCCTGAAGTCTAGTGTAAAGTTTCCACCATCAGTGATGGTTTGGGGTGCCATGTCATCTGCTGGTGTCGGTCCACTCTGTTTCCTGAGATCCAGGGTCAACGCAGCCGTCTACCAGCAAGTTTTAGAGCACTTCATGCTTCCTGCTGCTGACCTGCTCTATGGAGATGGAGATTTCAAGTTCCAACAGGACTTGGCGCCTGCACACAGCGCAAAATCTACCCGTGCCTGGTTTACGGACCATGGTATTTCTGTTCTAAATTGGCCCGCCAACTCCCCTGACCTTAGCCCCATAGAAAATCTGTGGGGTATTGTGAAAAGGAAGATGCAGAATGCCAGACCCAAAAACGCAGAAGAGTTGAAGGCCACTATCAGAGCAACCTGGGCTCTCATAACACCTGAGCAGTGCCAGAAACTCATCGACTCCATGCCACGCCGCATTAACGCAGTAATTGAGGCAAAAGGAGCTCCAACCAAGTATTGAGTATTGCACATGCTCATATTTTTCATTTTCATACTTTTCAGTTGGCCAACATTTCTAAAAATCCCTTTTTTGTATTAGCCTTAAGTAATATTCTAATTTTGTGACACACGGAATTTTGGATTTTCATTTGTTGCCACTTCAAATCATCAAAATTAAATGAAATAAACATTTGAATGCATCAGTCTGTGTGCAATGAATAAATATAATGTACAAGTTACACCTTTTGAATGCAATTACTGAAATAAATCAAGTTTTTCAAAATATTCTAATTTACTGGCTTTTACCTGTGTATATATATATATATATATATATATATATATATATATATATATATATATATATATATATATATATATATATATATATATATATATAATTTGAACAGTAAAACTGAATATTTAATTGATCATTTTTCGTATAAAGCCCACGTACCACTAGTGGCTGAGTCGTGGCGCCGTGGAGTCACGTGAGGAATTTTTGACCAATCATCTAGGACATCCTCTGGCCATACTCTCTCTGATTGATCCCAATCCCCCCACGTGACGACAGAGCGCCATGTCGGGGTCAACTTTGAAACCGAGTTGGTCACACTCTCTTCCTACACGACTCTGACTAGCGTTGCGCCCACCAGAGTTTGAGAATAAATGGTCTAGGAAAAATGAAAACAATTTCCACTTCTAAAATGTTATCAGACACATTTCCCTTTCTTGCCCTGAGAAGGAAATACTAAGCTATTCTATCTGTGCGTAGTTCAGTATGTTTAAGACTTATCTTACCTTTAAATGTGGATGCGTTCAGGGGATAGGCTCCTAATCGGAAAGTTTGGAAGAAACATCACACAGTCATCCATAGGCACATCGCACTTTAAATAGTGCTGCTTCATTTTTATATATCTATATTGAAGCATATTGGCCGTGGACAAGGCACGGGAGAAGCAGGAGACAACCAGCCCCCAACCCAGAGAGAGACAACACCCCACACAGGCAGAAAGTAAGTCTTAATTATGTCTTATATACATTACAAAGCAGCAATTGTCCTATTTTCTGTTAAGTTGTGGCACTTGATAAAAAAATTGTCACCAAGCGGGACTTCCATTTTCCGGTTAGCAGTAACTTCTGCTGTCAGGGCCGCCCTAACTTAAACCCCCTATGACTCTGAGGTGTTCGGCTGAAAAATTGGTTAAAAAAGTTAGCATGTTAATTTTAGCATGCTAGCACGCTAAATGTCGGCATGCTAACAGATAGCATACAGTATGTCGAATACTGAGTTATATGACTCGAAGTTGTGCAGCTGTTGAAATGTAAAATATTGTACATGATAAAGAAGTATAAAAAATAATACTGTAATTGATAAAAAAAAGTATAAAAAATATTACTCTACATGATAACGAAGTATAAAAAATACTGTAAATGATAGAGATGTATAAAAAAATAATACTATTAATAATAAAGAAGTATAAAACATAATACTGTAAATGATAAAGAAGTATATAAAATAATACCGTTAATAATAAAGAAGTATAAAAATACTGTAAATGATAAAGAAGTATATACAAATATTATTCTAATAAGGTATAAAAAGTAATACTGTTAATAATAAAGTATAAAACAAATCTGTTAATAAGAAAGAAGTATAAAACAATACTGTAAATGATAAAGTATATAAAATAATTATATTAAAAATAAAGTATAAACACTGTAAATGATAAAGTATATAAAATAATACTGTTAAAAATAAAGTATAAACAAATACTGTAAATGATAAAGTATATACAATAACTGTTAATAATGAAGAGGTATAAAAAATACTGTAAATGATAAAGAACTATATAAAATAATACTGTTAATAATAAAGTATAAAAATACTGTAAATGATAAAGAAGTATATAAAATAATACTGTAAATGATAAAGAAGTATGTAAATTATACTGTCAATAATAAAGAAGTATAAAAAAGGAATGTAAATGATAAAGAAGTTTATAAAAAATTACTGTTAATAATAACAAAGTATAAAAATGAATACTGTTAATAAAGTAGTATAAAAAAATAATACCGCAAATGATAAAGAAGTATATAAAATAATACTGTAAATGATAAATAAGTATATGAATAATACTGTACATGATAAAGAAGTATATACAATAATACTTTATATAATAAATACATGTATAAGATAATACTATATATGATAAATAAGTATATAACATAATACTGTTAATAATATAGAAGTATAAACAATATTACTCTACATGATAAAGAAGTATAAAAATATTACTACATGATAAAGTATAAAAATAATACTGTTAATAAATAAATATAAAAATAATACTGCAAATGATAAAGTATATAAAATAATACTGTTAATAATAAAGAAGTATATAAAATACTGTTAATAATAAAGAAGTATAAAAAAGAATACTGTAGATGATAAAGAAGTATATAAAATAATACTGTTAATAAAGAAGTATAAAAAATACTGCAAATGATATAGTATACAAAATAATACTGTAAATGATAAAGAAGTATATAAAATACTGTACATGATAAAGAAGTATATACAATAATACTTTATGTAATAAATAAATGTATAAGATAATACCGTACATGATAACGAAGTATATACAATAATACTTCAAATAATAAATAAGTGTATAAAATAATATTTTACATGATATATAAGTATATAAAATAATACTTTAAATAATACATTTTTTTTAATAAATTAATACTGTACTTGATAAAGAAGAATATACAATAATACTGTAAATAATAAAGAAGTGTATAATATAATACTGTAAATATTGAATAAGTGTATACAATAATACTGTACATGATAAAGAAGTATATACATGAATACTGTAAATAATAAATAAGTGTATAAAATACTGTAAATAATAAATAAGTTTATAAAATAATACTGTACACGATGAAGTGTGTGAGAAGCTCGGAGGGGATCAGGAACATGTTGTCGTTAGTGGACCACCAGGTGGCGGTAGAACTCAGACAATGAATGCATGGAAACGCGTTCTTTGAATATTTGTTATATTTATCTCTGTAAGACTTTGTGTCGCACATCATTTCGCCAAATAAAACTTCCCCTCATCCCTCAAGTGTGTGGCCCTCTTGACCCCATCCTGCAAGTCTGGTCACGTGCACCGTGTGGATGACGTCATTATCTTCTTTTTCTTCTGCACTCAAACAATTTGTCATCCAGCAAAGCACATTTTACTTTGTCAGCCGGCCGTATTTCATCTGGCCAGCGAGTACCAATATAACTCATCTTGTATTCACAAGGTCATCTTTAGTTCACCAAACATTTACAGACAAGGGATGTACTTATAAATCACGTATTAGTTTTGCACCTTGAGATCATTGGACATACCATAATAATAATGCCATCAGGAAAACATTGGATATATTTCTGTGTCCAAACAGTGAAAGACTGACAAGTAATGCGAGCATTTCATCCAGTGGTTCTCAAACTTATAATAATGACCGACATTAAAACACAGTAGCATAGTAGGCTTACGTATTCGTCAAAAACCAGGCAGATGTTTTATTTAACAAGTATATTTAATATTTTTCGGCCAATGTTATTACTTGGGGCCATTTTAGAAGTACGCTAACTTTTCTTATGTCAATTGTTGATGTTAGCCTGCTAATGCATTGTACTAGCATTTTAGCTAAAAGAAAAAAGAAAAAAAAGCTAATGCTAACGACGCTAGCGTCATTACTTAGCACGCACAAATATGCATGAAAACACTCCTACAGACATCACACATGGGATGGGATGTTATCATGTTAACATTATTATGCATATTATTAGCATGGTAATGCTTTTGTTTTAGCTAATTCTAATCATCTGAACCTAAAAAGCCGAAATGTTATTACTTGGGGCCATCTTAGAAGTACGCTAACTTTTCTTATGACACAATGTTGACGTTAGCCTGCTAATGCATTATACCAGCATTTTAGCAAAAACCCCCAAAAACTAAAAATACTGGATTTTGATATTTGGCAACATCTTAGAAGAATGCTCACTTCTCGTATGTTAGCATGCTAACATTAACATGCTAACATGTAAGAATGTAAAGTTAGCATTTTATTTTAAAAAAAACAACAACCTAAAAATCATGGATTTTGATACTTGGCGCCATCTTAAAAGTATGCTCACTTCTCACATGCTAGCATGCTAACATTAGCATGCTAAAAATGTAATGCTAGCATTGAAAAAAAACAAAAAAACACCTACAAATCATGGATTTTGACACTTGGCGCCATCTTAAAAGTATGCTCACTTCTCGCATGTTAGCATGCTAACATTAGCATGCTAAAAATTTAATGCTAGCATTTTATAAAAAAAGTAAATAACCCTAAAACCATGGATTTTGATACTTGGCACCATCTTAAAAGTATGCTCACTTCTCACATGTTAGCATGCTAACATTAGCATGCTACAAATTTAATTCTAGTATTTTATCGACATTTTATTCAATTGATCCTAAAAATAATTGACTTTGATACTCGTTACCATATTAAAATAATGCTAACTTTTCCAATGTTGTAATGTTAACGTTATCATGACGTGGCGTTGTATGCTAGTATTTTAGCTCATTTTATTCATTCGAACCTAAAACTTATAGATTTTGATACTTCCGGTTGAAAGCACGGAATGAAAACTTGTCCAAAAGATGGCGCCGTAGCACAAACAGTAAAACACCCTCTCAGTGTTTTTGCTTGTTTTTTTTTGTTTTTTTTTAATACAAAACTTCGGCCACTGTCACATTACGGACAGTTTGAACAGTAACACTGTGTGTGAATATTCCATGAAGCGATCCTTTGACGGACCACTAAATGGGGCCCACGTACCGCAGTTTGAGAATCGAAGCAAACGCAAAGAGCATCGACTCACAAACTGATTGTACAGATTCGGGATGTAACGATATCAAAATGTCACAATCCGGTTATTGTGACAGTTTTTATTTTATCACGGTATTTCTGAATGTGCTTATCATAATTTCATACAGATACTGAATTCTGGTAACCAAGTTTTAATAAAAAAAACAACATAATAAATTGACAAAAAAAAAAACTGCGATAAATTGACATTGGCAGAAGAACTAAAAATCCATTAAAATATTGAATAACATTTTTATTTGGGTGATGAAATGGACATTTTTCTCATTTTGTCTTTGTTAATAAAGTTGTAAAAAAAACAAAAAACGTCCGCGTCATATCCCGCCGATCGATCGCTTTGTTTTATGTCGTATGTGCACAATCAAATATCGTAATTACTCCGAAACTAACGTGTTTGTTTACGTTTCAATTGTGCTGTGTCCTTTCTTGACGAGGAAAGACGTTCGTGTCTCTTGTTTTCATGTTGGCATTTAAGCTAGCTAACAAGCTAGCGCCAGCCAGTCAAATTGCAAGTTATCAGTCACGTTTTATCATCGATGATTTTAATTTAAAACGGTAATACTAATACTATTAATAATACTAACTAACTTGATTATTATTGATATTGTTTATCGTTACATCCCTGGTACCGAAACAGGGGCCCCTAGATAAATTGGGGCCCTAAGCAGACTTTTGTCTTAACACAGAAATATTTCACACTTTTTTTATTCATGTATGATTATCTTTTTTAATCAAATTTGAATTGAATTTAATGCATGTTTTGTGCTGAAACTAATTCAAGTTCAATACAGGAAGTAACTTTTTATGAATGACAACAACAACCGGCAACACACTAAAATGAGCTTGGTATCAAATAGGAAAAGGCAACATCACACAGCAAACAACATGCACTACTACTACTACGGGGGAATAATGAACAACAAATCAATGAAGTGACAAGCTTGCAATCCTACAATACCACGTTTGTGAACAAGAAGACTACAGCCGTGGAAGCAGATTCAATCTCTTTATTAGCTAGCGCTAACACAATCCAGTGAAAACATTCAACATGGCTGCTGTTGTTGCCAGCAAAATGCTGCTGCTAAGCTAACAAACAAAGCAGAGCTAATGCTGCTTTGTCTGGGCGCTGATGTCACACGTCACTTAGCCTTTTAAAGGCACACACACACACACACACACACACACACACACACACACACACACACACACACACACACACACACACACACACACACACACACACACACACACACACACACACACAGCTTTCATGAAATATCTCAGCTGCATTTGCCAGATATTTAAAGTTGTTTTTAAGTAACGCAATATTGACTTAACTCTTAGTTAATTACATTACTAAAGAGTAATCATGTGAGCAATTCAATTACTTTTTTTTTTTGGCAGAGTAGCTATAATTACTTTGTAAAAGTAATTTTCCAAATACTGGAAATATCACACTGAGCATAAATGACCGTATTTGGTGGACTATAAGCCGCTACTTTTTTCCTACGCTTTGCACCCTGTGGCTTTCAAAATGGTGTGTTTAATTTATGGATTTTTCTTCGCTAACGGCCATGATGTTTTGTATTCAACAAATATTTTTCAACAGACGCTGAAAAGGTGTGTCGTTTGTGCTACGGCGCCATATTGTGGACGAGTTCGCTCACTCCAGGAAATGTACTTCCTCCTAGAAGTACAACCCGTTTCGTCTTCTAATCGTCCATCGCGTTTCTACTCGTATGGATTCTTCATTCATCGCTCCAAGTTTTACAATATAACTAAAACAATTCTGACCTACTAAACCGTCCCATGTGTGACGTCTGCAGCAGTGTTTTCATGCATGTTTGTACGTGCTATCGTAATGCAATCAAGCTAGCTTCGTTGGCATTAGCTAATATGCTAACACGATAACGAGTGTCTGTATTGTATTGTTTCGGTTTTGTAAATTCACCAAAACGTCACCGTGGAGTTATTGAGTCTGTTTAGCTGATCGGAGAGAGCGAGCTTCTGCAGCTAGCGGGTCCATGACCATGACGTCTGTTTTGTTTGATTCCCCGTTTTACTGCCCTGTTACAGACACAGTTTGGAAACAAATAAGGTATGTAAATAAACATTTACAAAATATTTCGGCTTATGGTCTGGTGAGGCTAATATATGTAAAACTATTTTTTTATTTAGAAAAATGGTGGGTATGGCTTAAATACTGGTGAACTCTATAGCCCAAAAACTATGGTAGTAGCTGGATTGAACCTAGTATGTCTGTTTTACAAGACCAGCACTCATGGGGAACTATGCCGTTATATTCTTGTCAGTGACGGAGCAGAAGGCGGCTAGGAACACGTTTGCGGTAAAATTCCGTTTGAATTTTGACTTATTCCCGGCAAAATGGGACCCCTGCAAAGACGCACACATGACCCGCATTAACACTAATCCTCGTTCTAAGCTGCGGTTCATGCTCAGGAAATTCCTTCTTCACCGAGTCAGCAAAAACAATCAATTTTGAAGATTTACTCGACCTTTCTGGATTTTGTCAATTTTACAAGAAAACTCAGTTCCAGTTTTGGAGATTTTAGCCGTAAACAAGGCCCCGCATCAAATGACAATTAAAAGCAATCTGGCGCACAAACACAGGACTCTCCAAACTGGAACTGCTCCCAAAAAAATTACTTGTTGTTGCAGAAGAGAGGGTATCTGCACGGCAGATCAGACATGTTGTTGTACTTCCGTCCCGGTGGGACTCTGGTGCAGACCACTACCATCCAGTTGAGTGGCGGAGCACGCCGACATGTTTCAGGGACCGCTGGCGCTGGACGTGATTGCACAAGCCTGAAAAAGAGCACCCATGTTGTCTTGGAGGAGTGGAGTTTTACATTTTGCATGCAGTTTTTGGTGCTCACCCGTTGCTCACAATACTGCATAATTGCTCACATGTTTCGTCCTCCTAGGGAAAAACAAGAACACAATTGGAAAAATGTTTGAGGGGTTTTTGGTGGGTTTCACTTCCAATACAATACCGATATTAACCCGATAAGAAAGGAGTCCAATTGTAAGTACATACTTTTATGTCAATAAATGTAATCTGGCATATGCTGTTGAGATGTTTCATGAGAGCAGAGTGTATGTGCCTTTATTGTAAGTACATATTTTGAATTTTCAAGTGGTGAGAACAGTAGTAGTTATGAAAAACACTCACCTATTTACTGTCATTGTAAACATTACTTTTTCAAAAGTAACTAAAGTTGCTTCTTATTTAGCAAAAAAGTAATTAATTACTTTTTAATAAATGTAATGAATTAAAGTTAAAGTTAAAGTACCAATGATTGTCACACACACACTAGGTGTGGCGAAATTATTCTCTGCATTTGACCCATCACCCTTGATCACCCCCTGGGAGGTGAGGGGAGCAGTGGGCAGCAGCGGTGGCCGCGCCCGGGAATCATTTTTGGTGATTTAACCCCCAATTCCAACCCTTGATGCTGAGTGCCAAGCAGGGAGGTAATGGGTCCCATTTTTATAGTCTTTGGTATGACTCGGCCGGGGTTTGAACTCACAACCTACCGATCTCAGGGCGGACACTCTAACCACTAGGCCACTGAGAAGGTATTACTAGGTAAAGTAATTAACGAGTATGTAAAAAAAAATCTGGAATATGCTGTTGAGATGTTTCATGAGAGCAGAGTGTGTCTGCCTTTATTGTAAGTACATACTTTTAATTTTTAAGTGGTGAGAACAGTAGTAGTTATGAAAAACACTCGCCTATTTACTGTCATTTTAAACATTACTTTTTCAAAAGTAACTAAAGTTGCTTGTTATTTTGCAAAAAAGTAATTGAATTACTTTTTAATAAATGTAATTACTAGGTAAGGTAATTAATGCGTTATGCAAAAAAAAAAATCTGTAAAAAATCAAGTACATCTTGAGATGTTTCATGAGAGCAGAGTGTGTGTGCCTTTATTGTAAGTACATACTTTAAATATTTAAGTGGTGAGAACAGTAGTAGTTATGAAAAAAAAACCTCACCTATTTACTGTCATTGTAAAAATTACTTTTTCAAAAGTAATAAATGTTACTTGTTACTTTGCAAAAAAAAAAATTAATTACTTTTTAATAAATGCAATTAATTACTAGGTAAAGTAGTTAATGCATTATGTAAAAAAAATAATAATAATTGCATATGCTGTTGAGATGTTGCATGAGAGCAGAGTGTGTGTGCCTTTATTGTAAGTACATACTTTGAATTTTTAAGTGGTGAGAACAGTAGTAGTTATGAAAAACTTTCCCCTATTTACTGTCATTGTAAACATTACTTTTTCAAAAGTAACTAAAGTTGCTTGTTATTTTGCAAAAAAGTAATTGAATTACTTTTTAATAAATGTAATTACTAGGTAAAGTAATTAACGCGTTACGCAAAAAAAAAATCTGTATAAAATCAAGTACATCTTGAGTTGTTTCATGAGAGCAGAGTGGGTGTGCCTTTATGGTAAGTACATACTTTAAATATTTAAGTGGTGAGAACAGTAGTAGTTATGAAAAAAACTTTTTCAAAAGTAATTAAAGTTACTTGTTACTTTGCAAAAAAATAATTGAATTACTTTTTAATAAATGCAATTAATTACTAGGTAAAGTAGTTAATGCATTATGTAAAAAAAAAATTGCATATGCTGTTGAGATGTTTCATGAGAGCAGAGTGTGTGTGCTTGTAAGTACATATTTTAAATTTTTAAGTGGTGAGAACAGTAGTAGTTATGAAAAACACTCACCTATTGTTACTTTGTAAAAAAGTGATTGAATTACTTTTTAAATAATGTAATTACTAGGTAAAGTAATTGAGTTACATAAACAAATAAAAAAAACCCTGTAAAAAATCAAGTACATCTTGAGATGTTTCATGAGAGCAGAGTGTGTGTCTTTAAAATGAAAAAAGTATCTCAGATGTGTTTGTTAGCTCAGCAGCATATTAGCTAATGCTAACGACGCTGGTGTCATTACTTAGCACCCAGAAATATGCATGAAAACTCTCCTACAGACATCACACATGGGACGGGATGGGATGCTATCATGCTAACATTATTATGCTAACATTAGTATGCTATCGTTTTATGCTTTTATTTTAACCAATTTTTATCTTTTGAACCTAAAAATCCAAAAGGTTATTACTTGGGGCCATCGTAGAAGTACGCTAACTTTTCTTATGTCATAACGTTGACGTTTGCCTGCTAATGCATTGTGCTAGCATTTTAACAAAAAAAACCAACAAAAAACTAAAAATTATTGTATTTGATTTTTGGCGAGATCTTAGAAGTATGCTCACTTCTTGCATGTTAGCATGCTAACATTAGCATGCTAAAAATGTTATGCTAGCATTTTATGAAAAGAAAAATAACCCTAAAAATCATGGATAGAAGTATGCTCACTGCTTGCATGTTAGCATGCTAACAATAGCATGCTATACATGTACTGTTAACGTTAAACCCCCCCCCCCCAAAAAAAACAAAAAATCATGGATTTTGATATTAGCACCATCTTAGAAGTATGCTCACTTCTCACATGTTAGCATGTTAACATTAGCGTGCAAAAAATTTAATGCTAGCATTTTATAAAAAAACACAACCTAAAAATCATGGATTTTAAAACTTGGCGCCATCTTAGAAGTATGCTCACTTATCAAATGCTAGCATGCTAACATTAGCATGCTAAAAATGTTATGCTAGCATTTTGTTAAAAATGTATTCGATTGATTCTAAAAATAATTGACTTTGATAATCGTTGCCATCTTAAAATACTGCTAACTTCCCCAATGTTATAATGTTAACGTTATCATGACGTGACGTTTTATGCTAGTATTTCAGCTAATTGTATTTATTCGAACCTAAAACTGATGGATTTTGATACTTCCGGTTGAAAGCACAAATAAAGAAAGAAACATCCTCTCACTTTAAACAAAATAAATTAATTATTTTAATTATGTGCGTCAGCCAAGGAAAAATCCATAAATTAGCCGCCCCTTCTTATCAGCCGCAGAGTTCAAAGTGTAGGGGAAAAAGTAGCGGCTTATAGTCCGGAATTTACGGTACACGTTGTTTGCTGTGTGATGTTGTCTCTTACTAAGTTCATGCTAGTGCTGGTTGTTGCTTTCATTAGGAAAACGTTACTTCCTGTTTTGAATTGAAAGTTGTTTGTTTTTTAAATATTTTTTTGTAAATCATGAATTGATTTAAAATTTTAATAAATATAAATCGCAATTTGGACGGTTGGTTATCAGTATCGGCTCATTTTTTAATGTGGCAATAAAAATAGATTTTTTATCATCAAAAACAATTACTACACAAATTGGTACTGTTGAGTACCAGTATTCTTTCCCAGATAGCAGAAAGTGGTACTGTATCGGTTCGAATGTGAAAAGTACCAGCCCTATGGTATCATTCAGCAGATGTAGGGATGCAATAATGAGCCTGCAGCGTGATGATGGATTGGTGTTCAGCTTCTGAATCATTTAGCGCCAGAAGAGTTTTAGTCAGCGCTCACAAGCTAAATGTGGGACAAGTATTGGCTAGTTATGCATGTGTGCACTGCTCCACTTTCTGCCCTTGTCTGGAGAATGCTAACATTGTATGCTAGCATTTTAGCTACTTTTATTTGTCTGACACTTGGCGCCATCTTAAAATTATGCTTTCTAATGTTAGCATGCTAATATGTTATGCTAGCATGTTTTTTAATTGTATTTGTTTGAACCTAAAATTAATCTTCAAACTATGCTAACTTTTGCCATGTAATCATGCTAATGTTAGCTTGCTAACATTTTATGCAAGCTTTTTATCAAATTTTATTTGTTTGAATCTAAAATTCATTGATTTTGATACTGAGCGCCATCCTAAAAGTATGCTAACTTTTCTTATGTTATCATGTGAACGTTAATATGCTAACTTTAGCATGCTCACGTTTTATGCTCGTGTTTAGCCAGTTTTATTCATTTGAACCTAAAATACAGGGATTTTGAAACTTGGCGCCATCTTCAAAGTATGCTAACTTCCTATGTCATTCTAATGTTAGCATGCTAACATTTTATGCTGGCTTTTAAAAAATGTGTATTCGTTTGAACCTAAAATCAAATGAATTTGATACTTGCCACCATCTTCGAAGTATGTTTATGTTCTATGTTATCATGCTAAATTTAGCATGCTAACATGTTATGCAAGCTTTTTATCTAATTTTATTCGTTTGACTTAAAAATTCATTAATTTTGATACTCAGCGCCATCCTAAAAGTATGCTAACTTTTCTTATGTTATCATGTGAACGTTAATATGCTAACTTTAGCATGCTCAAGTTTTATGCTAGTGTTTAGCTAGTTCTATTATTTATTTTTGAACCTAAAATACAGGGATTTTGAAACTTGCCGCCATCTTCGAAGTATGCTAACTTCCTATGTCATTCTAATGTTAGCATGCCAACATTTAATGCTGGCTTTAAAAAAAATGTTTATTCGTTTGAACCTAAAATTAAATTAATTTGATACTTGCCACCATCTTTGAAGTATGTTTATGTTCTATGTTATCATGCTAATGTTAACATGATAACATGTTATGCAAGCTTTTTATCTAATTTTATTTGTTTGAATTTGAAATTGATTGATTTTGATACTTAGCGCCATCTTAAAAGTATGTTAACTTTTCTTATGTCATGTTAATGTCATTATGCTAACCTTAGTATGCCAACATTTTATGCTAGTATTTAGCTAATTTTATTCATTTGAACCTAAAAATCAGGGATTTTGATACCTGCCATCTTTGAAGTATGCTAACTTACTATGTTATCATAGCATTCATTTCAAAATGTTTATCTAATTTTATTCATTTGAACCTAAAATTAACTGATTTTGATACTTGGCGCCATTTTAAAAGTATGCTGACTTTTCCTATGTAGTTTATCATGTTAACGCTATTATGCTAACATTAGTATGCTAACATTTTATGATAGTATTTTAGGTAATTACATTTTACTTGTACACATTTTCAATGGGAGACAGGTCTGGACTACAGGCAGGCCAGTCTAGTACCCGCACTCTTTTACCATGAAGCCACGCTGTTGTAACACGTGGTTTGGTATTGTCTTGCTGAAATAAGCAGGGGCGTCCATGATAACGTTGCTTGGATAGCAACATATGTTGCTCCAAAACCTGTATGTACCTTTCAGCATTAATGGTGCCTTCACAGATGTGTAAGTTACCCATGCCTTTGGCACTAATACACCCCCATACCATCACAGATGCTGGCTTTTCAACTTCGCGCCTAGAACAATCCGGATGGTTCTTTCCCTCTTTGGTCCGGAGGACACGACGTACACAGTTTCCAAAAATGTTTTAAATGTGGACTCATCAGACCACAGAACACTATTCCACCAGTCTCTTAGATGAGCTCGGGCCCAGCGAAGCCGGGGGCGTTTCTGGGTGTTGTTGATAAATGGCTTTCACTTTGCATAGTAGAGGTTTAACTTGCACTTACAGATGTAGCAACAAACTGTAGTTACTGACAGTGGTTTTCTAAAAATCAGGGATTTTGATACTTGGCCCCATCTTACAAGTATGCGAACTTCTTCCATGTTAGCATGCCAACATTTTAGGCTAGCATTTTGGCTAATTTTATCAGTTTAAACCTAAATAATCGGGATTTTGATTCTTGGCGCCATCTTAGAAATAGGCTAACCTTTTGAATTTTATCCTGCAAACAATAGCATGCTCCGGTATTGTACTCGCATTTTAGCTCATTTTCTCTGTTAACACCATATAATATTGATTTTGATACTTGGCGCCATTTTAGAAGTACGCTAACATGTCCGATATTACCGTGCTAACATGTAACATGCTAATGTATTGTACTAGCATTTTAGCTAATGTTTTGATGTTTAGTTAAAGTTAAAGTTAAAGTACCAATGATTGTCACACACACACTAGGTGTGGTGAAATTTGTCCTCTGCATTTGACCCATCACCTTGTTCACCCCCTGGGAGGTGAGGGGAGCAGTGGGCAGCAGCGGTGCCACGCCCGGTAATCATTTTTGGTGATTTAACCCCCAATTCCAACCCTTGATGCTGAGGGCCAAGCAGGGAGGTAATGGGTCCCAATTTTTTATAGTCTTTGGTAGCCCTAAAAATCTTGATTTTGATACCTGATGCTGCCATCTTAGAACATTACGTAGAACAAGTTAGCATACTTTGAAGATAGCACACTGCCTATATATTTTATTGATTACAGAATACAGAGATTGCAATTATTACACTGTAAAATGTTTGTTATCACATTCCTTAATTCTCCATGTGTTGTCTGACCTCAAAAAGTACTTTTTTGGTTTGTGTAATCGCACAAAGGCTGCTGGCGTGACCCCACGAGGCAGAGACGGCAGACGACGTGCAAGTAAAAAGCACGTAATGAGGGCGCACCAGCATGTGTGCGGCAGTAGATCGCAGGGGAGCATAGCAAGGAATGTGACACTGGTCGATAAACCCTCCTGATTAGTGATTAAGGAACAGGCGATCCACCTAATCACTCATCAAGAGCAGGTGTGGAGAATCAGTGCTCAGGTGGCTGAGCATGAGATCAGGCAGGAAGTGGAACACACACACACACACAAAAAGGAAGACCATAATGACTTGTCGTCCATACCTGGTGTTTGTCACTGTCATTTTCTGTCTGCTGCTTGGTTGCTCTTCTCGTACGGCACCTCTTCCTCCTTCTGCCTGCACGCAGTGACAAGTACATTCCCACTCTGACACTTTATTGTCACAAATGTTTGTGAATGTTGCCATGGAGACGTCCCCATCCCGCTAAGGCGTCAGGTCATTGTACTCGCGTGAAGGACACAAATGTTACATTCCATGTTCCTTGTTACGGACGTGCGGGAGGGTGCATGTCTCGCCAAAACACCGGCTCGGCTCAACCTTTTTTCCCCCCCAAGTACCATTATCACTGGAGGAGTAGAGGGAAATGAATGGCTAAGCATGCTACTTGCACACACTGACACAAGAAGGTATCCGCTAAATGCCCGCTAGCATCTTTGATAAAGCATCGCATCAAATTGATCCTAATTACCGTGCAGTCCCTGAATGCCATCTTGTGGACAAAGTGAGTAAATCAGATCAATGACCCTTGAATGTATTTAGAATTCATAGAACAGCATTTACTTATACGACAGTCCAAACAACCTTCCCTAGTCATGGTGCAATTTTTTTAAATTAAACTCACATAAAGGTCGACACTTGGTCACACATAACACAACCTACTCACTGAACTTTGTGGATAATATGAAAAACTAAAAAAAACCCACCATAAACAATTTCTAAATTACACTTATTTAAAGCCATTATAGTGCATGATGGGAAGAATGCAAAACACACTTATCCATGTTTGGCACATTTTAGCTGCTTGATATTTCTGATTGATTACAAAACTTTTTTGTTTTAATATCCAAATATATATATATCCATCCATCCATTTTCTACCGCTTATTCCCTTTGGGGTCGCGGGGGGCGCTGGAGCCTATCTCAGCTACAATCGGGCGGAAGACCCCCGCCTTTGATCTTATCAGACCCATTGTCTGATAAGATCAAATAGTTCACAGTAGCACTGTACATAATCATAATACCAGGGTGTCCAGTGAGGGGCATTTTGTACTCCCTCCTCCCAGGAAGAATGCTTTGCGGAAATCTTTTATTTATAGATCTTTATCGCTCTGGAATAACCTGCCTCAAATTCTCACCGGCATTAAAAAGAAAGTAATATTTTATCTGAGTCTTTAAATTAGTTTGATCGTTGATGATTTGTTTGGTTTTATATTGTGTAGTTATATTTATATGGTAGCTATTATTCTTTGACAGTAAATTGTTTGCTTGTTTTATTATTTTTTTCTGTATTGTATAGTTATAACTATATGCTTTTACTTTTAATTGTATTGACTTGTGGACTAGTGGGTTGTTGAGGCAACCAGCTAATGGGGATCCTTAATAAAAATCTAATCAAAATCAAATTGTGGGTTAAAGTGAACTGAAGGGAACGTGTGCCCTATGCTCCTCTACTACGGTCTGCACCGGAGCAAACAGCAGGACAGGAGTAACAACTACATTATTACCTGTTACGTTTTATAATGCCTTTTTTTCCCAAGGCATTATAGTACCGATTTCAATCAATTAGTATCGCGGTACTTTATTAGTACCGGTATACCGTACAACCCTAACATATACACATATATACATACATATACACATATATATATACTTACATACACATATATATAGTTGGGACACCCCTGTGCTAAAGCTTCAATGTAAAGTCGCGCTGATCGATCCAGATGTCGATACTATCGATATCTAGTATAGTATCAGTACATAAACGTACTGAATACAAAAGTGATGAGATGAAGAATTTTATTTTCCTTGTAATTGGTTGTGTTTGTTATTGTTTACAAAGTGATAGAGGAAGTCTCTGGATGCAGGAAGGCTTTGAAGGCAAAACCCGAATGATTTGTTTTTGTTTACATTTTATTTTGTTAAATAAATATTTTGCAATATTCAATACCCCAAATTCAATGCATTGATTGTGCTGTAGAACAATACAAGCAAATTCAAATAAGCTTTATAAAAATGTGTTCTTGTGTTTACTTGAGTTACTTGCTATTAAACACGTTCAGTTTTATAATCTTTGGTCAAAGTATCGGATCAGTACTCAAAATTGGATCAGATCTGACGTGTGACAAGATGTCCCGATCCCACATGACAAGGTTTTCTACTTTCCTGTGCTTAGAATTGTTTCCTGTCCTGGTGCTCTTATTTTGGTAGTATTTCTTGTTTGGTCTCTGCGTTTTAAAACACCTTTACTTTTCATTCCTTGTCCTGACAGCGCAGCAGTTCTTCGTCGTTAATTCGATCTATTTCAGGGGTGTCTGACTATTTTTTTCTGAGGGCCATGCCGCAAATATGGCCGCCCTTGGGGTCTGCTTGTAAGAGTGAGAAATACATGTTTATACACGATTGTTATGCATTTGTTTTTTTACGTAATGCGTAAAAATAAAAACAATCACCTGAATTTTATCGTACAATTTACAGTATTTTTATGGTATATTACTGTAAATGTAAAAAATATTTTTTATATAAAAATTTGGACGATGACTGAGCAGCCCGTTTTTTTTGTTTGTTTTTTAATCATACAATCTCTGGTTGTTTTGCTGTGTATTACTGTAAATAGAAAACATTTACGTAAAATTTTAGCAACAGAGCGACCATGTTTTTATTTTATTTTTTTAATCGTAGAATCTTTGGTTGTAGTTTTTATTTATTTTTTAGTTTTGCATTAGTGTAAATGGAAAAAAACCTTACCATGGCTTTTTCAGGGGAAAACAGTTTTTTACGGTAAAATGTATCTTAAAATCTCTGGTTGTTTTGAGGTGTAAATTCTGGCAACTAAGCAGCCAATTTTTTTTAAAATCGTAAAATCTATGGTTGTTATTTTTTTAAAGCGTTGCAGTACTGTAAATTGAAAAAACGGTAACATGGCTTTTTCCAGGGGAAAACTTTTTCTTACAGTAAAATTCTGGCGACAGAGCGGTTAGTTTTTTTTATCGTAAAATCTATGATCGTTTTATTTGCACATTACGGTAAATAGATATTTTACAGAAAAATTCTGGCGACTGAGCGGACAGTTTTTTTTTTAATCTTAAAATTGATGGTTGTTTTTGCAATGTACTGCTGTAAATAGACAAATGTAAGTACAATTTTGGCAACTAAGCAGACTTTTTTTTTTAATCGTAAAATATATCGATGTTTTTCTTTTACAGTTTTGCATTACTATAAATGGAAAAAATGTACCATGGTTTTTTTTAGGGTACAATTCTGGTAACTTAGCAGGTGTTTTTTTTCTTAGCCATAAAATCTATTGTCATTTATACAATGTACAATTTAATTAATAACTTGCTTTGAGATTATAAGTCAGCCAGATATTTATTTTTATTTTAACATAAAAAAGTTGTAATGTATGGTAATGTAATATTTGTTACATTATTTGGAAACACAAAACTAATAGTTCATTATTATTATTATTACAGATTAAAACTACTTTCCAACCTTAAATTCATGTTAATGTAACTAGCATTACATTAACATGAACAACATTATTACAGATTCATACATGAGTAAAGCACATATTTGATTATTTTGATTTCTTAAAAATGGAATGCATGATGAAATAATATTTGTTGTGTTTTAGATAATATTGAATACAAATACATGCAGGTGCATGCAGTACATTTATTTTTTTTTCTGTCAAAACAGATAAAACGAATACATTTATTAAAAAAAGATAAAGTACCCTGTTGACACATTATTTCCAGGCATCATCAAACAATGTGCCTTGAGTTTGACACCTGTTTTCTATATAGTCCCACCTCTTTCCCTCCTTCAGTGTTCATTTATTATTTAGTGTATGCCAAAGTGCTCTGTTGCTTCTGAGTTCCTGCTTCTTTTGCCTGGTTCCTAATCAAACGACCTTCTGCGTGTACTTCGCCTGCCTTTTCTGCGCCCTGGGATCACGACAAGAGTCGTATTGACCACACGCTGCTGGGTAAAGCTACACCTTTTGAGGTTACACTGACATAGATGGCCAAGACCTATACATAGGTTTTCATATTCCACTTTAGAAGTTCCAGTAATAGTCAGTGTTGGGACTACTGTAACGCCGTTAGTTTCGGCGGTAACGAGTAATCTAACGCGTTATTTTTTTATATCCAGTAACTCAGTTACCGTTACTACATGATGCGTTACTGCGTTATTTTACGTTATTTTTTTAGTATCGACTAGAAACAAGCGCTGTGGTGTCGTTCTTCTGAATCTTCCTCTGTCACACGCCGGAGAGAAGAAAAGAGGCGTGTGTGGGGAGGGGAGGGACACACGTGATCCGCGGTTTGATATCCATCCATACAATTTTCTACCGCTTGTCCCTTTTGGGGTTGCGGGGGGTGCTGGAGCCTATCTCAGCTGCATTCGGGCGGAAGGCGGCAATAAGTCGCCCAGGTAACACGCGAACGTTATGAGAACGTTAGGAGAACGTAGTGGCATTGTTATGGGAACGTTAGTTTGTAACGTTCAAAGAACGTTAGGTTGTGGAGTTCTTGCTTGGTTAGCAGAACGTTAGCCAAGAACGTTTGGCAAGAACGTTTAGGGAACTGTTTAGGAACATGCTATTTTCGTCTGTTTTTGCTCTATATTGTCAGGACTAACACTCAAACACAAAATTCAACAATAATTCTTTATTAGTGATAATTATAATACAATAGAAATGGAATGCAATGGTATTTACGTCTGTTTTTGTGCTATATTGTCAGGACTATAACAAACAGAAAATTCAACAATAATTCTTTATTAGTGATAATTATAATACAATAGAAATGGAATGCAGTGGTATTTTCGTCTGTTTTTTTTTTTTGATGAGGTGGCGACGTCGCCACCTCATCAAAAAAAAAAAAGTTGTTCGCACGTTCAGTCCACACACAGCGTGGTCATGGCGAGCAAGGTAACGGAGGAGCTTGAACGCCCCGCGCCATTGAATCGGTGTGTCTATAGGTGCAGACTCCGTTGTGCAAAACGAGGGTTTTAAATACATGCTGAACGTGCTTGAGCCACGTTACGACACCCCGTCGCGCACCTCCTTCAGCGATAAGATTGTGCCAGGTCTTTATGAGCAGGAGTACAAAAAAGTTGTGGATGAACTATCCCGAGCATCATCTGTTGCGCTCATGACAGACGGGTGGACGTCCAGCGGAACTATAAGCGCTCACTTCATCACAGCATACTAGGAGATGAGAAGACACGCCCCCTCTACGAGAGTCACCTTGCGCAGGTACTGACACAAGCAGTGGAGGAATGGAAGATAAAGATATCCCAGTCACACGTGATAATGCCAAAAATCAAATAAATGCAGTGAATGAGGCAGGACTGGGACCACAAATAGGTGCTTTGCACATGTAGTGAATTTGGCATCACATCTCAGTCAATAGGATGGAGCGCCTCCTTGGGAGGATCAGGAAGGAGGTTTCCTACTTCCACCCAAGCACAACAGCTGCTCATGTGTTTAAGACAAAGCAAGAAATGCTAAAGCTGACTACTCATAAAGCTCATACATGATGTCCCAACAAGGTGGAACTCCACTTATGATGTGTTGGAGCAGCAGGCAGCTATATACTCTGCATTGAAATCAAATGTCAAAGACATCATCACCCTCTCTGATGATGATGTGAGAGTGGCAGATGAGGTCCTCCAGGTGTTTAAACCCCTCAAAAGTGTTACATCTCTACTGAGCACTGAAACTTCACCATCTGTGTCAATGATCCTGCCACTGAAAACAAGGATTCTACAATCCATGGCTCCAAGTGTAGAAGACAGCAGCATCACTCCAGATGTCAGGCTTTATTTCACTACCTATCTTTCAAAGAAGATGATGTGCTTTCTTATGTTGCACTTTAAGTTGTTTTTTATTAATGGTCATTGGTCCAAGTTTAAAGAAAGGAGAAATGCCTTTTTATGTTGCACTGTTTTTCATTATGTTAAAAGGAAAATAAAAATGCATGCCAAGTTGATCAACATATTGTATTATTCTCCAGTGCAATAACAGTACTGAAATGAAGGCTAAAAGGGCATTAATGGGAGCTTTAAAAAAAAAGAAGAAAAAAAAGAAGTAACTAAATAGTTACTTTTCACAGTAACGCATTACTTTTTGGTGTAAGTAACTGAGTTAGTAACTGAGTTACTTTTGAAATAAAGTAACTAGTAACTGTAACTAGTTACTGGTTTTCAGTAACTAACCCAACACTGGTAATAGTTGGCCACAACTCAACATTGTCAGCCACCTGTTCCGTGCCCTGTAAATAATCTGTGCACTGTAAACCAAAACTTTTGTCACACGGCGTGGCGAAGTTGGTAGAGTGGCCGTGCCAGCAAACGGAGGGTTCAATCCCCACCTTCTACCATCCTAGTCACGTCCGTTGTGTCCTTGGGCAAGACACTTCACCCCTTGCTCCTGATGGCTGCTGGTTAGCGCCTTGCATGGCAGCTTCTGCCATCAGTGTGTGAATGGGTGAATGTGGAAATACTGTCAAAGCGCTTTGAGTACATTGAAGGTAGAAAAGCGCTATACAAGTATAACCCATTTATCATTTATCATTTACTTCTGGCCAGGGCCGCCCCTCCTTATACGCACATTAGGCACTCTCTAGCCCTGGAACCCAAACGGGGAGTTAGAACCAGCAGCTCGCTAACTTGCATGATTTTGCCCTTAAGTGCTACGGTCACGGTTGTTTACATTAAAAAAGACCCATGGGGGCGTGGTCCAGCACTCGTTCTAACGGTCCCCTGGCAAGACCCTTGATGGTGGGCCCTATTTTACATGTAAAATGTGAATTAACAAATGACCCCTGGGAAAAAAATAGTGGAATCAGCAGGCCTTTTAGAAAGATCGCAGCATGTAGAAGGAAGTTACGACTGTTATACTTTTACGCCACAAGGGGGCGATGTTGGTCTCAATATCAACGTCGTGTGGTGCTCAGACCACAACCTCAAATCCTCATATCAGTTTGGAAGGAGATCCGATCATCGAAAGTGAAATAAAAACAGTCTGATGGTTGATGGCGAGGGACAGTTTTTGCCGGCAGGTTCCGCCCACCACTAAAGGATACCAAATGGTCCTGACCCATTCGGCACGTCAGGGTGTCAGCATCCTCATTTCTACCAATTTTGACCAAGATCTGAATTTGTGGAGCCGAGTTATAAATGTTGAACGTTTTTTGGCGAAACCGTCATATTAAAGCGTGCCGCCATGCCACGCCCACATTATATGGCGTTGGCAAAATCCCTTCGCAATTAATCATCGCCTATCTGATTAGTATCTGTCCATCTGGTATCAACTAATTTGGTCAAAGTCCCTAGGAGGGGTCTGGTAAAGTACGACTCCTGGTTTTGGCCTATCCAGAAACCAAGATGGTTGACTTCCTGTTTGTTTTCAGGCAAAAATAGAAAAAAAAATAAAACAAATGCTGTTTTTTCCTCCAACAAGTAAAATAAAAAAGGAAAAAAATAAATAAATAAATACAAATAATAATAATACATTATTATGATCAAAATCAGTAAATCTTAGGTTCAAACAAATAAATTATAAATAAATAAAGTAAAAAAAAAACCAACTACAGACAGATAACATAAAACCACAGACAGCTTCATTCCTGAATGGGCTTAGAGAGATTTAGCAACTAACAAGCACACAAAAGGCTCATCAACCACCCACGTCTATTGTGTTTCAGTCGGTGTTAATTTGGAGATCAGTTTCTCCGACACACCTCAGAAAGGCACCAAATATGCGTTCTTGAGACTTTTTCCACGCGCCCTGTCATGGTGGACCCCGAAAATATGTTGAAATTGTAATATTTATTCGACACAACATTGGAAAACATTAACAGAGGCTTCTCAGAGGGTGAGATAACTCCTGGAATTGACTGACTTAGAATGGGCCAAAAGTATAGATGTGTGTGTTCAAGTTAAAGGAAACGGCTGTAATGTTTGCTGTGGTCTGGAACAACATGGCACACAAACAACTATGAGAAATGCAGCCAATATTACATACAGATAATGTGTCATGAGACATGCACATTTTAATTAAATGCGCAGAGCACATAAGTAAAGGAAATTAAATGAGCTCAAATATACCTACAAACAAAGCACAATGATGCAATATGTACATACAGCTAGCCTAAATAGCGTGTTAGCATTGATTAGCTTGCGGTCATGCACTGACCAAATATGCCTGATTAGCACTCCAACAAGTCAATTACATCAACAAAGCTCACCTTTGTGCATTCAGGCACAGTGTAAAAGGTTTGGCGGACAAAATGAGAAAAAGGAGTGGCATAAAACACGTCTTTCTGTGGCAGCGTCGGAGAAAGTTCTACATGTAAACAAACTACGGTGAGTTCAAGGCCCGGCCAAATGAGTAGGCGAAAACGGCGCCCGCCAAATACTCTCATCAGTGAAGCATGTTTAATATAAACAATGGGATTTCTAACAATTAGGAAGGTTTGTCCTACTACAGAAACCATATTCAAACAAAATATATTTTTTTCCTTGAGGGGGGGTTACTCACTTATGCGGTTTCTCATAGTCATTCACATCGACGTCCCTTATGTGGGCTCTGTACCGAGGATGTCGTTGTGGCTTGTACGGCCCTTTGAGACTTTTGTGATTTAGGGCTATATAAATAAACATTGATTGATTGATTGATTGATCTTTTTCCTACATTTTTCAGAAAGCTCCAGGAGCCACTAGGGCGGCGCTAAAAAGCCTTAGCCCATTTGGGAACCTTGTTTTTAGATGTTAATGACGGCTTTTCTTCAGATTTTCTGTGTTTAAATCCTGTTTCTTTTCTGAGCTTTTTTTTGTACAGTTTTCCCCCAGACTTTGTTTTGCTGTGCATTTTCTCTTTTTCAAGACATTTTGCTTGAAATTTCCCCGATGTTGTCCTTGGTCTATCAATATGCTCGCCTTTTACAACCTTCCCATGTTATTGGTACTTGCTCCACATTTCTGTGAACAGTCAACATCTTGTGCAACCTTCTTGAAGAACTTTGATAATCATCTCCTTTGTCTAAATCTCTCCTGTTGGAGCCATGATTCATGTCAATGCACATGCCCGCAACAGCTCGCCAAAATGTGGACACTCCTTTTTAATTGCAGACTCATGAACACATTTCATCTGATGCGGGTGTTATCTTTGGAAATTAACATTTACAGGGTGATTCCATAATTTTTTTTTTTTTTTTTTACAGAAACTGTTGCTGACTACGACAGTTTTTCTTGATATTAGTGTTTCTTAAAGCAAAAAAGTTGCTGTTAAAAATGACTGTAGTTTGTGTCATGTATGTTATCTGCTTTTTTTCCTACAAAATGAAACAGTTTCCTCTGTTTTGTCATTGAAGGCTATTTTTTCAAAGCAGTGGATATTTTGGGATAATGCGTGCGAAAAGGTGCCGTGGAAAGCCGGAACAAGAGTGTGAAATTTAACACCCGTGACCCATTTGTCTCGCCCTGTTGTGTTGTCAGACGGGTAAAGTACACACGTCACACCTGACTGACACTGGTGTTATATGAGCTGATTGCAGGGTTTTGTGTTGCTGTGTGAGCGTACAAGCACACACTTCCTGTGAGAGCCACTCTCCTAAAGCACCAGTTTTGCAGGAAAAAAACAAGAATCACTATAAATAGTAAAACTGCATTTTTGTATTTGTTTTTAAATGCACACAATGGTCAGATGGTCAGTTAATGTCTTCTAGGGATGGGTACCGAATCCGGTACTTTTTTTGGCATTAACCGAATCTCGCCGGTCCTATGTGAAATCAAACGGTGCCATGTTCCGGTACCCGGGTTGCGCGTGACGTCACTCTCTGGTTGCCTCTTCGCACTTCAGCAGCACTGAGAGCGGACCTCATACCTCTTGGTAATGTTGCCATTTTCAAAGCCAACAAAGAAAAACGCTCTTAAAAGTAAAGTAAGGCTTTACTTTTCCAAAAATGCGCTTGCTTGATGCTAATATACATTAGCTTTGCTACTGATTAGCATTAGCACTTTTACATGGCAATTTTAACGCCTCCAAATTTGTTAATGAGAACTACAACAAAGATGCACGTTACATTCAAACAGCTGGTGCGTAATAAGTACAATGCTTACAGTATTATGACATTTTAGGGTGCAACAAAAAATATACACTACTGCCATCTAATGCAACTGTAATTGAAACTCAAAAATGTGACAATAAAACAAGATATAACAACTGGACAAAAGTGGACCTCGTACCTCTAGGTAAAGTTTCGATTTTCAAAGCTAACATAGAAAATGAGAAAAAAAAAAAAACGCTTTAAAGTAAGGCTTCACTTTTCCAAAGATGCGCTAGCTTGACGCGAATATACATTGGCTTTGCTACTGATTAGCATTAGCACTTTTACCTGGCCATTTTAACGCCTCCAAATTTGTTATTGAAAACAAAGATGCACGTTACATTCGAACAGCTTTTGCGTAGTAAGTACAATACTTATAGTATTAACACTTTTTGGGGCGCAACAAAAACAAAAACTATGCACTACAGCCGTATAATGTCTTGCGAATGTAATTGAAAGTCAGAAATGTGATAATAAAACAAGATATAACAACTGGGCAGCTCATTATTAAATGTTGCAATAAACAATTAGATTTTATTATTTAAATTTAGATTTTATTAAAATAATCAATATTTAACACACAAAAGTATCAAAAAATGGTATCGTTGAGTACCGATATCGATTCCCACGTATTGGGTTTTGTTACCGTTTCGGTTCAAATGTGAACTGGACCCATCTTTGGTGGTATAAATAATATTCTAGGAACAAATTGTAGGGGCTCGTCCAGGATCAGTCTTCATCTTCTACGGTAAAAAAGTAAGAGCTCAGTCGCCAGAATTTCAAGGTTAAAAATAACGGTACTGTTTTTCCATTTATAGTGATGCACTCAAAAAAACAAACAAAAAAATACTGTATGTTTTTCTCTGAAAAACTGGCAGCTCAGTTGCCAAAATGTTACTGTAAAAATAAGAGTGTTACCGTTTTTCAATTGACATAACACTGTAAAAAAATGAAGATTATTCTGCAAAAAATGGCAATTCAGTCGACAAAATTCTACCGTAAAAATAAGACTGGTACCGTTTCTCAATTTACAGTTATGCACTGTTAAAAAAAAAAAAGCAATAGACTTTACATAAAAAAAAAAAAGTAACAATCATTGTAAATTTTACAGTAAAATTTCAGTGACTAAGCTGTCAGTTTTTTTTATTTATGTTTTTGTTTTGTTTTTTTACAGGCTAACTCGGTGGGTCAGCAACCCATGCGGCTCTTTAGTGGCGCCCTAGTGGCTTCCTGGAGCATTTTTAAAAAAGGATTAAAAATGGAACAAGATGAGGGAACATTTTATTTTTTGTTTTAGTATGTTTTTTGTTTGAGGACAAACATGACACAAACCTTCCCAATTGTTAGAAAGCCCACTGTTTAATATGTTTGTGTGTATGCTTCACTGATGAGAGTATTTGGTAAACATCGTTTTGTCCTGCTAATTTCGGCGGTTCTTGAACTCACCATAGTTTGGACTGTGACGCAACAGTTTGTTTACCTGTAAAATTTTCCACTAGTCTCATTTTGTCCACCAAAAGTTTTATGCTGTACGTGAATGCACAAAGGTGCGCTTTGTTGATGTTATTGAGTTGTTGGAGTGCTAATCAGGCATATTTGGTCAGTGCATGACTGCAAGCTAATCAATGCTAACATGCTATTTAGGCTAACTGTATGTACATATTGCATCATTATGCCTCATTTGTAGGTATATTTGAGCTCATTTAATTTCCTTTACTTATGTCCTCTGTGTATATATTTGCATGTCTCATGACACATTATCTGTATGTAATATTGGTTGCATTTCTGATAATTGTTTGTGTGCCGTGTTGTTCCAGACCACAGCAAACATTACCTAGCTTGCCAAAGATTGTAATAAATCTATTAAAAGTAGGCTATTATAGCTAATATAGACACTTACGTCATGTGTTGACTTCATTATAAGACTTAAGACTTTTAAATTCATTTTGATAGCAGGCTATTATAGCCAACATAAACACGTCATGTGTTGCCTTCAAGACTTATACAAGACTTTTAAAGTCATTTTGATAGTAGGCTATTATAGCTAATATATACATTTATGTCATTGTGTTGCCTTTATTATAAAACTTAAGACTTTTAAATTAATATTGATAGTAGGCTGATACAGCTAACAGACACGTCATGTGTTGCCTTCATTGTAACACTTATACAAGACTTTTAAAGTAATTTTGATAGTAGGCTATTATAGCTAATATATACACTTACATCATGTGTTGTCCTCATTATAAGACTTATACACAGCTTATCATTTTTTGCGGCTCCAGACAGATTTGTTATTCGTATTTTTGGTCCAATATGGCTCTTTCAACGTTTTGGGTTGCCGACCCCTGGTCTAACAAGAGAACTATAGAACCTGACGGGCTGTACTACCTTACTTATATATGGCGGTATGACGCATAAGTTCTCACTCATGGTGCAGTCGCATGTTAAAAATAATTTTCACTCTGGCCCTTGGAGACAAAATTTTGGGCCCTCCTGTCTTAGCGTTTAACAATAATTTGGAATAGACGGACTCCATGGCAGAATTCATAATAAAACACACAGGACCGCCCCTGGCTAAATTGGGGTCCGCAACAAAACTGTATTTTCAGCCCCCCCCCATGTACTTTAAGCACATTCATCCATCAGTTTTAGGTGTGCTAAAATGACATTAGAAGAGAATGTACTCACGGGTTGATTCTGCTGGAGAATCTGTGCCGCAAGATGAGGCCGATGCTGGTCAGGACCATCAGCGTGGTGCACATGGTCCCCTGGGGAGGCTCTCCTTCCTGCCGGTCAGGTCTGCAGCATCGAGAGCCCCGACACAGGAAAAGGCGAAAGTTTGCGGCGTAACAATCGGACTATTCCTGTCTCTCCAATTGGCTTCGACTCACCGATGGTGGAGATTAGCTCCGAGGATTAGCCGGGATCAAGGAGGGGTTGGATCTGGCTGGCAGGAGCGGGAGGCAAACACTCGCCTGCTGTGGTAGGTTTTTTTTTACCGCCATGTTGTCAGAACAGCACAGGGGAACAAAGAGTGCACTCACAACAAGGTTATTCTTAATAAAAAGTATCTAGATTGAGACTTGAGTGCTCCCTCTTGGCAAATGTGATTGATAATGCCTTTTAACACCACCTGTATCTATTTGAAGTATGTATCTCTATACGCAGTGTGGCGCCGCTCCACCAGGCTAATATCAATCACCTCCAATACAGCAAATAAACTGCATTTTATTCATATCTTAAGTTACACACCAAGTCAAGAGTAGGCATGCTAATAGCTAAGCTAACCGCTTAGCTACACCAAGAAATATGTGCTTAGTCAAGTTTAAGAAGTGTGGATGGAAGCACGTTACAGCAGGAAGTAAGCAGATATTCACAGGAAATTGATAAATAGATCAAGAGTTTTAGAGAGGACAATATAACAACAAGTGTTTGTTTGGCAGTATGTCAGTCAGTACACACATCCATGAATTAGCTTGACGCTAATATACATTGGCTTTGCTGTTGACATGCTACTGATTAGCATTAGCGATTTTTACATGGCGATTTCAACGCCTCCAAAATTTGTTAAAGAAAACTACAAGATGCGTAAAAAGTACAATACTAAACACTTTTTAGGGGGCAACAAAAAAAACACACCATAAACTGCGGTACATTCCGGACTATGAGCCTCTACTTTTTTCCTACACCTTTGAACTTTGGCTGATAAGAAGGGTTAATATATGGATGTTTCTTTGCCGACGGCCATAATGCAAATAGCTTTCATTAAACACAAAAATACGCTTAAATGGTGTGTCATTGTTTTTGCTACAGCGCCATCTTTTGGAAAAGTTTGCTCTCTGGAGGAGCTGCTGCGTAAATGCCTGGTTAAAGCTTTGAGCCGGAAGTAGAAGTGCCGTTCCGTCTTCCAGTCGTCCACGGCATTTCTACTCGTGTAGATTCTTCATTCATCCCTCCGAGCAAGTTTTACAATATAACTAAAACAATTCTTACTTACTAAACCGTCCCAAAGTGGGATGTCTGTCGGAGTGTTTTCATGCATATTTGTACGTGCTATCGTAATGTAATGAAGCTAGCGTCGTTAGCATTACTGTTTTGTTTTGTTCGTTTAACAGACACAGTTGGGAACAATTAATGTATGTAAATAAACATTTACAGAATATTTCTGTGTAAATAACGCTTTTCAAAATGTATATATATCTGCGGCTTATAGTCCGGTGCGGCTAATATGGACTTTTTTCCCTTCAAAAATGTATTCCGGAAAATACGGGACACACTACAGCTCATTTTTAAATGTTGCAATAGACTACTGTTTTTCAACCTTTTGAGCCGAGGCACATTTTTTTTTCCATTGAAAAAAATTCTGAGGCACACCACCAGCAGAAAACAAAAAAAATAAACTCAGCAGCAGATATTGAGGATAAAAAGTCGTTCTCGCAATTGTTTGATATGAATTTATAATAATAATAACTGGGATTATATAAATCTATATAAATCCAAGTTATTATTATTATTATTATTATATAGCCCTTTTCTAAGTACCCAAAGTCGCTTTACATGTAGAACCCATCATTCATTCACACCTGGTGGTGGTAAGCTACTTTCATAGCCACAGCTGCCCTGGGGTAGACTGACGGAAGCGTGGCTGCAATTTGCGCCAACGGCCCCTCCGACCACCACCTATCATTCATCATTCAATTCACCGGTGTGAGTGGCACCGGGGGCAAAGGGTGAAGTGTCCCGCCCAAGGACACAACGGCAGCGATTTTTGGATGGTATGAGGCGGGGAGCGAACCTGCAACCCTCAGGTTTCTGGCACGGTTGCTCTACCCACTACGCCATGCCGCCCCTATATTTAAACCATAACCAACCATGCATCACTACAGCTCGTCTCAAAGTGTACTGTCATGACCTGTCACATCACGCCGTGACTTATTGAGTTTTTTGGTATTTTCCTGTGTGTAGTGTTTTAGTTCTTGTCTTGCGCTCCTATTTTGGTGTTGATTGTCATGTCATGTACGGATGTACTTTGTGAACGCCATCTGCTCCACCCACTGTAAGTCTTTGCTGTCGTCCAGCATTCTGTTTTTGTTTACTTTGCAGCCAGTTCAGTTTTAGTTTTGCATCGCCATCCCTAAGCTTCAATGCCTTTTCTTAGCAGCACTCGACTTTTGTTTATTTTTGGTTTAAACATTAGATACCTTTTTACCTGCAAACCGTCGTCGTCATTCTAGACATCTACAAAGCAATTATCTACCTGCTGATAGAATTACATGCTTACTCTGCCGAGCTCTAGGCAGTACAGACAGACACTTAACAACGACACATTTGCGGATTATAATTACTGGTTTGCAAAAACCTTTTTTAACCCAATTAGGTGAAATGACATAAACTCCCACGGCACACCAAACAATATCTCACGGAACACAAGTGTGTCGCGGCACAGTAGTTGAAAAACACTGCAATAGAGAATGAGAGTTTATTATCAAAAACAGTGTTTGACACACAAAAGTACCGGTAATTGGTATGTTCATGTATCGATTCCAAGGTCCCGGTAATTGGTACTCATCCCTACGGACGATCGGTATATGTATTGGCAGCATGAACCACTAATTAAACACATTCAAATAATAAGACAGAGCCTTCTGTTTTTTGCGTTTATTTGAAAATGCTGGTAAATATCGATAGAAAGGTGAGTCATCATGAGAAAATCTACAATGGATATTGTTAGAAGTGTAAAAATGTCTTGCTAGCCGCAGTAATATCGCATGGCGAACACAAGTGGGGACATACTTGAGCGAAACATCACGCAACGTTCAAGAAAGTTGGATATTTACACGTTAATGTCAGGATATTCACTGTACACGTTGGTGGCGCAAGGCACACTCCACGATTCAAATGTGTCCTTTGTGCAAATTATGTCACTTTTACTCTCGGAATGGTTTGGTTTTTGTGGTAACAGCAATTTCCAGTTTTGTCACTTCTAGTCTGATCCAGGTGCATAAAAGCAGCTGGCGTTGGGAGAGATAACGTGTTCTTCCATAGCCTGAAAATAAGTATATTGTTTCGGAGATATGTCATGTTCTATATAGTCATGTATGGTCTATAGTCATACTGCTACCAGGCTACACAGTCCGAGGTCTCAGGGTGCCGTACCGTAACCCAGTGAAACCTTCACCCTGTGGAGGCCCAGCCCACTTCCTCGTAGACGGACGTGACACCGGCGTAGACCGTGGCCAGGAAGTTAGTCCACGCCGCCGCCGCCTCCGAGGTTATGACGTCGGGAAAGACCTCGCCTAAAACCTCCAGGATGACGCCACTGAGGATCTGGAAGACACACGTTCAAGACAATTGTTGATCATTTGATATTAAATATTAGCATTTGTCACATACAAAATTAATTTCCCCATAAAATAGTTTTACTGTGGAATATTTGATTAGACGAAATTGGAGCCTTGAATAGGTCAATCATTCCTAACGTTGATTTTGATTTGTTATTTTGTGACCAATGACAGTTTAAGAAAAACAAACAGCCTGCATGGAATCTTTGTGTTG
The DNA here is from genome assembly GCF_033978685.3 of Nerophis lumbriciformis. Lineage (NCBI taxonomy): Eukaryota > Metazoa > Chordata > Actinopteri > Syngnathiformes > Syngnathidae > Nerophis > Nerophis lumbriciformis. The sequence goes on from NC_084571.2 coordinate 10,450,540, forward strand.
GGCTGACTGGCAGTCTGACGCAGGCTGGCCTCCATGGTCTTGTCTCTGTTTGTGGTTGTCAGTCGCAGTTTTTTGGTCATTTTGATTTGATCGGGTGGTGCTGGTGTTGGTGTTTTATCGCCTAGGTTTGTGATGCAGGCGCCCGTGGCTGCTGGGTCAGGTGCGAGAGGGTGGCCGCTGTTGTGGTTTGTAAATACAAACCCAAAAAACCAGTAAAGTTGGCACGTTGTGTAAATGGTAAATAAACACAGAATACAATGATATGCAAATCCTTTTCAACCTATATTCAACTGAATAGGCTGCAAAAACAAGATACTTGACGTCCGAACTGGTAAACTTTATTTTTTGAAAATATTAACTCATTTGGAATTTGATGCCTGCAAAATGTTTCAAAAAAGCTGGCACAAGTGGCAAAAAAGACTGAGAAAGTTGAGGAATGCTCATCAAACACTTATTTGGAACATCCCACATGTGAACAGGCTAATTGGGAACAGGTGGGTGCCATGATTGGGTATAAAAGCAGTTTCCATGAAATGCTCAGTCCTTCACAAACAAGGATGGGGCGAGGGTCACCACTTTGTGAACAAATGCGTGAGCAAATTGTTGAACAGTTTAAGAACAACATTTCTCAACCAGCTATTGCAAGGAATTTAGGAATTTCATCATCTGTAATATCATTAAAAGGTTCAGAGAATCTGGAGAAATCACTGCACGTAAGCGATATTACGGACCTTCGATCCCTCAGGCCGTACTGCATCAAAAAACGACAGTGTGTAAAGGATATCACCACAGGGGCTCAGGAACACTTCAGAAAACCACTGTCAGTAACTACAGTCCGTCGCTACATCTGTAAGTGCAAGTTAAAACTCTCCTATGCAAAGCCAAAGCCATTTATCAACAACACCCAGAAACGCCGCCGTCTTCGCTGGGCCCGAGCTCATCTAAGATGGACTGATGCAAAGTGGAAAAGTGTTCTGTGGTCTGACGAGTCCACATTTCAAATTGTTTCTGGAAACTGTGGACGTCGTGTCCTCCGGAACAAAGAGGAAAAGAACCATCCGGATTGTTATATGCGCAAAGTTGAAAAGCCAGCATCTGTGATGGTATGGGGGTGTATTAGTGCCCAAGGCATAGGTAACTTACACATCTGTGAAGGCACCATTAATGCTGAAAGGTACATACAGGTTTTGGAGCAACATATGTTGCCATCCAAGCAACGTTATCATAGACGCCCCTGCTTATTTCAGCAAAACAATGCCAAGCCACGTGTTACAACAGCGTGGCTTCATAGTAAAAGAGTGCAGGTACTAGACTGGCCTGCCTGTAGTCCAGACCTGTCTCCCATTGAAAATGTGTGGTGCATTATGAAGCCTAAAATATCACAACGGAGACCCCGGACTGTTGAACAACTTAAGCTGTACATCAAGCAAGAATGGGAAAGAATTCCACCTGAAAAGCTTCAAAAATTGGTCTCCTCAGTTCCCAAACGTTTACTGAGTGTTGTTAAAAGGAAAGGCCATGTAACAGTGATAAAAAGTTGGCACAGGGGCATTTTTACCAATGTGTTGCAGCCATTAAATTCTAAGTTAATGATTATTTGCAAAAAAAAATGTAGTTTCTCAGTTGCAACATTAAATATCTTGTCTTTGCAGTCTATTCAATTGAATATAAGTTGAAAAGGATTTCCAAATCATTGTATTCTGTTTTTATTTACCATTTACACAACGTGCCAACTTCACTGGTTTAGGGTTTTGTACATCAACAATATGATTTGTCCAAGTGGCTGGACAGGACAAAAAATAAGTCAACATTGCAACTTTTTCCTATTACCTTTCGCCTGTTTGCACCTCTATCCCACTCTTTAATGTTTTTAATTTTTTTTAATTTAATTTTTTTCATTTAATAAATAGTATTTTTGAATAGAGATACAGTATGTTATAAAAGTGAGTCACATTACTGCCGTACTTCCCCAGACGATACAATATTTAAACGTGGGGGAAAATTTAAAGAGCTGCTTAGAATGCAGTATAGATTCTTACTTTGCTCTGAAAATAGCTCCGCACAAAAGCCTTTATTGTGTAAATATTTGGCAAGGGACACAAGCCAATACACTTCACAGTGGTGTGAATATTTAGTGTGAGCGCCATTGTTATCTAACACTGCCCTAATCCTCTTGGGAATGAAAATGACCACAGCGGCAAAGGTTGTTGTTACTGGAATCCTCTTCCACTCCTCCACGACGGCATCCTAGACATCTTGTGCCCTGGAGAACTACTTGGCCTTTTCACCATCGAGTCATTTTAGATTATTCCAACCAAGAAGCGCGTACTTCACTTTTCTGTGTGGCGACCATGTAACGACTCAGACACAAGCCCAGCAAGACCATAGCTGGACCTGACATGGAGCACAGAATTAGGCTGAGAAATTGCCACGGTCTGATGGGCAGTATACGGAAGGGTTTACCCAAAACTACACTTAGTCACGGTTCCACGGTTCCTACACTTTATGGCAACTGGTCATGCGATGAAACAGTTCAATAACAGACTGACAAATGCAATGATACATTAGCTTAACTGGACTACATGTAGAGGAGACAAACAGGCTATATACAGTCCTGGTCAAAAGTTTACATACACTTGTAAAGAACATAATGCCATGGCTGTCTTGAGTTTCCAATCATTTCTACAACTCTTATTATTTTTTTGAGAAAGAGTGATTGGAGCACATACTTGTTGGTCACAAAAAACATTCATGAAGTTTGGTTCTTTTATGAATTTATTATGGGTCTACTGAAAATGTAACCAAATCTGCTGGGTCAAAAGTATACATACAGCAATGTTAATATTTGGTTACATGTCCCTTGGCAAGTTTCACTGCAATAAGGCGCTTTTGGTAGCCATCCACAAGCTTCTGCTTGAATTTTTGACCACTCTTCTTGACAAAATTGGTGCAGTTCTGCTAAATTTGTGGGTTTTCTGACATGGACTTGTTTCTTCAGCATTGTCCACACGTTTAAGTCAGGACTTTGGGAAGGCCATTCTAAAACCTAAAATATAGGCTGATTTAGCCATTCCTTTACCACTTTTGACGTGTGTTTGGGGTCATTGTCCTGTTGGAACACCCAACTGCACCCAAGACCCAACCTCCGGGCTGATGAACTGCTGCTTTACTCTCTGTAAAGCAGCAGTTCAGTTGGCAGCAAAACAGGCCCAGAGCATAATACTACCACCACCATGTTTAACGGTAGGATTGGTGTTCCTAGGATTAAAGGCCTCACCTTTTCTCCTCCAAACATATTGCTGGGTATTGTGGCCAAACAGCTCAATTTTTGTTTCATCTGACCACAGAAATTTCCTCCAGAAGGTCTTATCTTTGTCCATGTTGCTGAAGAAACAAGTCCATGTCGGAAAACCAACATATTTAGCAGAACTGCACCAATTTTGTCAAGAGTGGTCAAACATTCAAGCAGAAGCTTGTGCATGGCTACCAAAAGCGCCTTATTGCAGTGAAACTTGCCAAGGGACATGTAACCAAATATTAACATTGCTGTATGTATACTTTTGACCCAGCAGATTTGATCACATTTTCAGTAGACCCATAATAAATTCATAAAAGAACCAAACTTCATGAATATATTTTGTAACAAACAAGTATGTGCTCCAATCACTCTATCACAAAAAAATAAAAGTTGTAGAAAGTATTGGAAACTCAAGACAGCCATGACATTATGTTCTTTACAAGTGTACAACTTTTGACCACGACTGTTTAATGCAATATTCTGGCAGACTGACTTGGACAATAAAATCCTACCTTGTTGCCAAGGAGCATAAAGTACTAACTTATGATAGTTATCGGTACAGATATCTACTGCTAAAACTACAACACGACTGATGGGGCGTAAACGCAGTTGCAACCACCTGGAGGAGGCGGAGGAGTTACATTGCTTGTAAACAAGACCTGCCTTTCAAGGCGGCCTGTTTGCAGAGACACTTGGAAAGTGGCTTAAAATGGTGGTATAAAATGATTTGACCAAACACTACCATTAGTGGGTCTGGGTTAGCTTGCGCCTCACCAGTCACTTAAAGCGCGAGTGAAGAATGTGTGTAGGCCTGTTAAGTCCGAAAGAGAAAGAGATGATCCTGTATTATCTGCTCACAGATGCTACCTGTTGGTTGTTTGTGCACACTGCAGCTTGTCCTGCATATTTCCACTTGTTAATGCAGGATTCTCACAGGAATGAGGCATAAATACAACCTTACATGTTATGTACATTAAAATCAGTCTCTTCATGTAAATGTGTTTGTGTGTAATTACTGCCCATGACTTTATGGTAAAAATCCCTTAGCTTAATGTAGCGTAAAAACCGGACTCTAACCCTCTACTTTTTTCCTACACTTTAAACAGTGATGCTTATAAAACGGTGCGGCTAATTTATGGATTTTTCCTCTGACGGCCATAATGCAAACAGTTTTCAACAAACAATCAAATAAAGACACTGAATAGGTGTGTTATTGTTTGTCCTATGGCACCATGTTTTGGAAGTGTTCAAACACTGCAGTGCTTGCTGCCTTGCCCTTCTGTTTAGACTGAGCTTTCAACCGGAAGTACAAGTGCTGTTCCGTCTTGTAGCCGTCCATAGCGGTTCTACTCTTATGGATTATTCGTTCATCACTCCAAGCAACGTTTGTAAGTTTTACAATATAACTAAAACAATTCTTACTTACTAAAGCGTCCCATGTGTGATGTCTGTGGGAGTGTTTTCATGCATATTTCTACGTGCTATTGTAATGTGATGAAGCTAGCGTCGTTAGTATTAGCCAATATGCTAACAAATGTCTTTGTTAGTATTAACTTACAATGGCATTTGTATGGTTTAGTTTTACAAATTCCTCAGTAAATTCACCAAAACGTCACCGTGGACTTATTGAGTCTGTATAGCTGATTGGAGAGCTAGCTTCCGCAACTAGTGGGTCCATGGCGATGACTTCTGTTTTGTTTGATCAGCCGTTTTACTGCCGTGTTACAGACACCATTTGGAAACAATTAAGGTATATAAATAAACATTTACACAATATGTCTGTGAAAATAACTCCTTTCAGAACGTTAAGTTTTAAAACTTTTGTGACGTACTTTGCCTAAGTTACGTCAGCAGATATCTTCATTTGGTAGAAGTTTACCCAAAGAGCATTGCGCGGAGCTGCCGTTTCTAATCAGTTGAAGTCAATAAAATTCTGATTTGTCTCCATCTTCCTGTTGTGGGTCAGACTGGCTCGTACATGCACATGCATCCTCCACCGCTGCCATTTCTAATACAATAGTTATAACTTATATCTTTCAACAGACTCAATATTGAAGCGTCAAAATATTCCAACAGGGCGGACAATTGACGCAGTCAAAGGGAGATTGGCCTGAAGGAGGGCTACGGCACGTAAATAAAACCACCCATAAAACGACGCATTCTGAAGAAACAGTCGGAAAGCAGCTTGAAAATGGTGTCTAAAACTAAATCTATGCAAAATGTTGACCAAAGAACCACCATTACATGTTATGTAGACCTCAACGAATGCTGCGGCTTATAGTCTGTTGCTGCTAATATATGGAAAACTATTGTCTGCTCCCGAAATTTAGTTGGTGCAACTTCATCAGGACTCCTCTTCCTCCTATCCAGGAGATCGCAAAAAGCCGCTGCCTGACCAGGGCTCAGAAAATCTGCAAAGACTCCTCCCACCCCCACCAAGGACTGTTTTCACGGCTGGACTCTAGAAAGAGGTTCCACAGCCTCCGAAGCAGAACCTCCAGATCTGTAACAGCTTCTTCCCTCAGGCCGTAAGACTCTTGAACGCATCATAATCAAATTATCTCCTCAACTCCCCCCAAAATGGGTTAACTCGCTGGAATAAAAAAGACAATATAACATAAATCCATAAACGTGGACGCATGTGAAAAAGTGCAATATATTTATCTGTACAGTAATCTATTTATTTATTTATATATGTTTATTTTATATATATATATTTATATATTATTTATACATATTTATTTATTTATATATGCACCGTATTGCTTTTTTATCCTGCACTACCATGAGCTTATGTAACAAAATTTCGTTCTTATCTGTGCTGTAAAGTTCAAATTTGAATGACAATAAAAAGGAAGTCTAAGTCTTATATACCGGTGCGCTCTATAGCCCGGAAAATACACATTACCTTAAAATATGCCGTGCACACACACACACACACACGCACGCACACACACACACACGCACACGCACACGCACACGCACACGCACACGCACACGCACACGCACACGCACACGCACACGCACACACACACACACACACACACACATTACCTTAAAATATGCCGGGTCCACCTTATGTCGAAGAGCATGGGCTTTGCCAACCGTCTTCAGCACAGAGGCCATCTTGTCGGGGTCGTCCAGGTTCTCCACCAGCGTGTTGATGGCGTTCATGACTCTGCGTGCGTGCTTCCTAAGCTGGGCGCTCCGCTCCAGCTCCTCTGGCTCCTTGATGTCTTTGAACTGGCTGAAGTATTGCTTGGATGAGGGGAAGTTGACAAACAGTCTGCCAAGCGGGAGAGAGGAATGAGATATGGGAGTTAAGCTTTTGCTCCTGCGCTAGTAATATCCAACAAAAAACAAAAAGGGCTGTCAAAAGTTAAAACCCTTTATGTTATAAACGCTGCAGTCCACAGCCACTAGAAAGTCCACAGCAGACAACTACAACCAACAATCCTTTCATAACATTTTTTCCAAATGGGTGTCACTCACTTTCACCAACTCAGAGGCAAATAGTTTGTCTGAAATAGCTCTTATAATAAGAATATCACTAATACTTGGTTAATGAATCAGAATCAGAAATACTTTAATAATCCCCGAGGGGAAATTAACATTTTCAGCACAAGCCCATTCAAGAGCAGACAAACATTACAGGGAGACAGAACAGGTCTGCCAACTTCTGGTGCCCATTACAAAAAAGGTGAGAAACAGGTAAACAAACAAACAAAAAAAATCAGTCTAAGCCTGGGCCCCTGGAGAGGAGGTCCAGACTGAGGCCAAGGGGAAAAAAATCTCATAGCCATAGCACACAAACGTGTGTAAGAGGGAAACATCAAAGAACTCAAAAGGACATTAAAGGCCTACTGAAACCCACTACTACCGACCACGCAGTCTGATAGTTTATATATCAATGATGAAATCTTAACATTGCAACACATGCCAATACGGCCGGGTTAACTTATAAAGTGCAATTTTAAATTTCCTGCGAAACTCCCGGTTGAAAACGTCTAGGTATGATGACGTATGCGCGTGACGTCGATGGTTGAAACGGAAGTATTGGGACGCCATTGTATCCAATACAAAAAGCTCAGTTTTCATCGCAAAATTCCGCAGTAGTCTGGACATCTGTGTTGGTGAATCTTTTGCAATTGGTTTAATGAACAATGGAGACTATAATGAAGCAAGGCGCCTCTTAAAAGAACATTTTGGAAATGAGATGAAAATTTCAGGAGCTTACTTGGAAAAAGCCTTGAATTGGACAGCAATTAAAGCTGAGGATGGGAAAATGCTGCATGCATATGCACTGTATTTGAGAGGATGTTGTAATGTAATGCAAGATTTACAGTATTTGGAGGAATTCCTCCCACTTCCAAAGACATGCACCTGGGGATAAGTTGATTGGCAACACTAAATTGGACCTAGTGTGTGGATGTGAGTGTGAATGTTGTCTGTCTATCTGTGTTGGCCCTGCGATGAGGTGGCGACTTGTCCAGGGTGTACACCGCCTTCCGTCCAATTGTAGCTGAGATCGGCTCCAGCGCCCCCCGCGACTCCAAAAGGGAATAAGCGGTAGAAAATGGATGGATGGATGGAGACTGCAAAGAAGAAAGCTGTAGATGCGATCGGTGTATTAGCGTCTGGCTACAGCAACACAACCAGGAGGACTTTGACTTGGATAGCAGACGCGCTATCCGACGCTAGCTGCCGACCGCATCGATGATCGGGTGAAGTCCTTCGTCGCTCCGTTGATCGCTGGAACGCAGGTGAGCTTCGGTGTTGATGAGCAGATGAGGGTTGGCGTATGTGGAGAGCTAATGTTTTTATCATAGCTCTGTCGAGGTCCGTAGCTAAGTTAGATTCAATGGCGTCGTCAGCAACAGCATTGTTAAGCTTCGCCAGGCTGGAAAGCATTAACCGTGTAGTTACAGGTCCATGGTTTAATAGTATTGTTGATTTTCTGTCTATCCTTCCAGTCAGGGGTTTATTTCTTTTGTTTCTATCTGCAGTTAAGCCCGATGCGATCACGTTAGCTCCGTAGCTAAAGTGCTTCACCGATGTATTGTCGTGGAGATAAAAGTCACTGTGAATGTCCATTTCGCGTTCTCGACTCTCATTTTCAAGAGGATATAGTATCCGAGGTGGTTTAAAATACAAATCCGTGATCCACATTAGAAAAAGGAGAGAGTGTGGAATCTAATGAGCCCTTGCACCTAAGTTACGGTCAGAGCGAAAAAAGATACGTCCTGCACTGCACTCTAATACTTCACTCTCACGTTCCTCATCCACGAATCTTTCATCCTGGCTCAAATTAATGGGGTAATCGTCGCTTTCTCGGTCCCAATCGCTCTCGCGGCTGGTGTAAACAATGGGGAAATGTGAGGAGACTTTCAACTTCTGACGTCACGCTACTTCCGGTACAGGCAAGGCTTTTTTTTTTTATCAGCGACCAAAAGTTGCGAACTTTATCGTCGTTGTTCTATACTAAATCCTTTCAGCAAAAATATGGCAATATCGCAAAATGATCAAGTATGACACATAGAATGGATCTGCTATCCCCGTTTAAAAAAAAAAAAAATTCATTTCAGTAGGCCTTTAAAAGATATAATATTCATGTTTTTTTAGAGGGGCAGCACAGTGGAAGAGGGGTTAGTGCGTCTGCCTCACAATACAAAGGTCCTGGGTTCGATCCTGCGCTCGGGATCTTTCTGTGTGGAGTTTGCATGTTCTCCCCGTTACTGCGTGGGTTGCCTCCGGGTACTCCGGCTTCCTCCCACCTCCAAAGACATGCACCTGGGGCAGTGCCGGCCCAAGCCTCCATGGGGCCCTAAGCAAAATTTGATTTTGGGGCCCTCTATTTCTGCCAATAATATATAAATAATATATAAACTCATTGCGGCTCTGGCAGTGTTGTTTACATTATCCTATTGTCAGCCTGGCATGTCTTTACAAATGACATGTCATTTATAAAGATATGGGGGTGGCCCAGTTAAGAACATAAATAATACCAATGAATGAACGAATGATGTCCAGAGTGCCACATATGGTTCCTAATCTTAAAATGTAGAAAACATTCAGCTACAAGAGTGGCCTGGGGTTGAACAGTCCAAGTGATAAAGCTTTGTATTTACAGTAAAAGTGTCATCTTGTCTCATCAGTCTTGTACATATTAGTCTTTAATTACTAGTTTATATTTTTAGTTAATTGTTCATATTTAATGTTTACTTTGTACAAAGAGAGCGCAGTCTACTGAAGTTAAATTCCATGTGTGTTAAACATAACTGGACAATAAAGCTGATTCTGATTCACTTTATTATTTTTGGTAACAAAAACCTGAAACAGCAATGTGCAAAAATGTTGACCTAAAATTGTGTTTTTGTACAATAATATATCTTTGATCATTTAGAAATCATCAGTCAGACTCGTACATGCAAAAAATAAAAAAAAATAATTTTTTGTTAATTGTTTTTGGGGGCCCCCTGGTGGCCGCGGGGCCCTAAGCAAGCGCTTAGTACGCTTATGCCTTGGGCCGGCTCTGACCTGGGGATAGGTTGATTGGCAACACTAAATTGTCCCTAGTGTGTGAATGTTGTCCGTCTATCTGTGTTGGCCCTGTGATGAGGTGGCGACTTGTCCAGGGTGTACACCGCCTTCCGCCCATGTGCAGTTGAGATAGGCTCCAGCACGCCCCGCGACCCCAAAAAGGGACAAGCGGTAGAAAATGGATGGATGGATGGATGTTTTTTTAGAGGACTTTATAGGCGGAATAGTTTACTCTCTTAGTTGCATTGTTAACCACCTCGCACTTGCCATATTTTACGGTTTAGAATGCTAAAAAAGAAGAACATTTGTGTTCTTGTCTTACATGGGGATTGTGAATGATACACAAAATTCCCCAAAAAGTAAATCTCCCCTTAAAATGTGCTGACCGCTTCATTGGGCAGGAATGTTCTTTCTACAATATTTACACTTAAAACAAAATCACCCTGAGATCCAATTTAACATATGATTGTGACTTGAAGGAATGTTGTTTCACAGCAGGTTTCAGCTGTGGAATGTAAGTATTGGCACGATGAAAGTAGTGTAGGCCTACAACTGTTTGAACCTAATGGTAACAGGATAACGTTGTTATTGTTTGAATGGGTGTTGGTGTAAAGTACATCCTTAGATTGCAGTTATTCAAGTGTCGTTTCAACCGTGATCTAATATACTTCTGCACTGTTGAGGCAGGAAAATACGCATGTCTCGCCATTTCACGCCTAATGTAAAGGACTTGTTCACATTGCAGGTCAATTCCGAATCCCCCCCCCCATCAGATTTTTTTCATGTCAATATGAACAGTGCAATTGTGAATATTTACAATCCAACCCAGGCTTCTTTCGTATGTGGATATGAATCAGATATGTTTGCGATGAGACTGCAGTCTAAACGATCGGGTTGCGTTCATCCAACATATACGCCACCAAATAGTAATACCCGTCACAACACTATGTCATAGTAGACGGTTGCAGATTAGCAGAAAACAGGTGAACAATCGGGTTGCGTTCATCCAACCTATACTGTACGTCAGTGGTCACCAACCTTTTCAAGCCCAAGATACCTGGTCTCAGACAAAAACCAGCGCAAGATATACCCTTGACAGACACACACACATGCTCAATACTGGGGTGGAGCGGAATATTCGGAAAAATACAGAAGAATCCCCTGAAGAGCAGGGAAACCTGCGAAACAGGCTTGTAGGGATGAAATGGCCTGTGTTTTTTCCTGATCTAACGTATATAGATGACTTTTTTTTTTCTCATTGTGCTTATTGCCGTTTTCCAAATTTTTGCTGGTGTTTTTATTTTGCAATTAAACAAAGGAGTCATGGATGGCACTGTGGGCACCCCTGCTGGAGAAGCTAACTGTTTATGGCCACTATAGTCCTAGTACCATAGTATATTTGTTAGTTTGGTCACATATGGGACACGAGTCAGCTTATGTCAGCAGTAAAATCAGCTGTTCACCTGACGGGTTTTAAATCAACACAAAATCCATACTTTGGAGCAATGTTCACAGACTCTAGTATTTGTCAGCTTCCTGTTGCAGTCGAGTGATGATGATGATGACGGTGGGCAAGTCCCAATGGGCCGCTCGCCTTTACAGGAACTTTACGGTTTGTGGAAGACGCGGCAGAACTTCCAACAGAGTACCGCATTGCTGGAGAGAGGAAGCCGGTTGATTGCTGCCCAGAAAGTGTGGGCGTCTTTGCAATGACGTGTCCCCAAAATGCAAGTCCTCACACGCTAGAAAATGTCCGATGTGTTTCAACAATTAACCTTAATGCACTGTTGCAACTCGATGATTTATGAGCACGTCATGCAATGTGCGTTCGTGAGATGAGCAGGTGAAGTGTCGCGGGGTGTGGCCACGGTGTCGAGAGCAGCGGGATGAGACGCTGAAGAGAGAGACAGGCAAGGCATGCGGGTGTGTTCAGGGGTTAAAATGCGTGTTTTTCACCCTCCAGGTGCGGGTATCACAAATGTCATATTAAAACTTTTATTTTATTTTTTTCTAATATTTTCGCGATTGAGCTGTAAGGTCCAAAAGATCGACTGGTCGATTGCGATCGGTGGGTTGGCGACCCCTGCTGTACGTCATCAAATAGGGGTACGCATCGTAATACTATGCCAATATAGATGGTTGCAAAATAGTTGGCAATTGGGTAGAAAACAGGTGAACGATCGTGTTGCGTTTGTCTGACATATACTGTACGTGTCAAGACTAGGACCATGGCTTGGTTTGTTCTCCCGAGGTGCAAGTGATTTGGACCAGATGTGGCGTGAAGGTGAATACATGATTTATTTAAACACTATAACTACAAAAAAAAGTACAAACGAAAAGTGCGCACAGTGGCGGAGAAACGACTTGGCTATGAAAACAAATACTTGCACAAAGGCAGAAACTATGAACAACAAAAAACACTAGCTGTGGCTTAATAAACAAAAACTTACTTGGCATGGAACCGGCATGAAAAAAGAGCAGCAAGGGTCTTAAGGGTGTGTGGAGAGTGTGCAGAAGCATAAATGCGGGATGTCGTCAGAACGACAAACTGAAAACAATTAACTTAAACACTACAGACATGATTAACGAAAACAGGTGCGTGACGTCAGAGGTGAAAACTAATGGGTTGCTATGGTGACAAACAAGAGTGCACAATGAGTCCAAACGTGGAACAGGTGAAACTAATGGGTAATCATGGAAACAAGACAAGGGAGTGAAAAGCCAGAAACTAAAGAGTCCAATAACTAAACAAAACAAAACATGACTAATACAAAACATGGTCACACAGACATGACAGTACGTCATCAAATAGCAATACGCAACACAATTCAACGCCAAAATAGACGGTTGCAAAATAGTTAACAAATTAGCAAAGAAATAGGCGAACGATCGGGTTTCATTTATCCGACATACGTTATCAAATAACGATACATATAATTCTACGCCAAAATACAGTAGAAAAATAGTTGACAACTGAGCAAAAAAACAAGTGAACGATCGTGTTGCGTTTTTCCGAAATATTTTGTCTGTGTATGTCAAATAACGATGTGTCATAATACTAAGCCAAAATAGACTGTTGCAAAATAGTTGACAAATTAGTAGAAAACAGACAAATGATCGGGTTGCGTTTATCTGACATACGTTATCAATAACTAAAATATCTTAATTCAATGCCAAAATAGACTGTTGCGAAATAGTTAAATTAGCAAAAAAACAGGCAAACCGATTGGGTTGCGTTTATACAACATCTGTTATCAAATAATGATACATATAATTCTACGCCAAAATAGATGGTTGCAAAATATGAAAAAATTAGCAAAAAAATAGGCGAACAATCGTGTTGCATTTATGCGACATATACTGTATGTGTACATCATCAAATAGGGATATGCATCAATTCAACGCCAAAATAGACCGTTGCAAGATAGTTACCATATTAGCAAAGAAACAGGTGAACAACTGGGTTGTGTTCATCCGACATATGCTGTACGTCGTCAAATAGCGATACACGTCATAATACAAAGCCAAAATAGAGGGTGGCAGAATAGTTGACAAATGATCAGGTTGCGTTTATCCGACATATACGTTTTCAAATAGCATCCATCCATCCATCCATTTTCTACCGCTTATTCCCTTTGGGGTCGCGGGGGGCGCTGGAGCCTATCTCAGCTACAATCGGGCAGAAGGCGGGGTACACCCTGGACAAGTCGCCACCTCATCGCAGGGCCAACACAGATAGACAGACAACATTCACACTCACATTCACACACTAGGGCCAATTTTTAGTTTTGCCAATCAACTTATCCCCAGGTGCATGTCTTTGGAGGTGGGAGGAAGCCGGAGTACCCGGAGGGAACCCACGCAGTCACGGGGAGAACATGCAAACTCCACACAGAAAGATCCCGAGCCCGGGATTGAACCCAAGACTACTCAGGACCTTCGTATTGTGAGGCAGATAGCAATACATATCATAATTCTACGCCAAAATAGACTGTTGCAAAATAGTTAAATTAGCAAAAAACAGGCAAACGATTGGGTAGCGCTTATCAGACATATACGTTATCAAATAATGATACATATATTTCAACGGCAAAATAGACTGTTGCAAAATAGTTGACAAAAGGAGTAGAAAACAGGCGAAGAATCGGGTTGGGTTTATCTGACATAAACATCAATAGCAATATGAGTCATAATTCTACGCCAAAATAGATGGTTGCAAAATAGTTAACAAATTAGCAAAGAAACAGGCGAACAATTGGGTTGTGTTCATCCGACATATACTGTAAGTCATCAAATAACGATACGCATCATAATACTAAGCCAAAATAGACAGTTGCAAAACAGTTAAATTAGCAAAAATGACAGGCGAACGACTGGGTTGTGTTTATCCGACAAACGTTATCAACTAACGATGCATATCATATTTATACGCTAAAATAGACAATTTCAAAATAGTTGCCAAATTAGAAAAAAAACAGGGCGAAGGATCGTGTTTCGTTTATCTGACATAAACATCATCAAATAGTGTTACGCGACATAACACTATGCCAAAATAGACGGTTGGAAAACAGTTGACATACGAGCAGAAAACTGGCGAAAGATCAGGTAGCATTCATCCGACCAGAAATCATTAAAAAGAGATACACGTCATAATTCTACATCAAAATAGACGGTGGCGAAATAGTTGACAAATGAGAAAAAAAAACAGGCGATTAATCAGATTGTGTTCATCCGACATATGTTTTGATACATGATACATATAATTGAACGTCATAGACGGTTGCAAAATATTTGCCAATTGAGCAGAAAACAGATGAATAATCGGGTTGCGTTGAACTGACCAGAAGTCATCAAAAAGCGATACACGTCATAATTCTACATCAAAACAGACTGGGGCAAAATAGTTGACAAATGAGCAAAAAACAGGCGAACGATCGTGTTGCGTTTATCCAACCAGAAATTGAAAAAGTGATACATGTCATAATTCTAGGTCAAAATAGAGTGTTGCAAAATAGTTGATCAAAAAAATAGGCGAACGACCGTGTTGCGTTTATCCGACATATACTGTATGTGTACGTCATCAAATAGCGCTATACGTCATAATTCAACGGCAAAATAGACGCATGCAAAATAGTTAATAAATTAGCAAAGAAACAGGCGAACGATTGGGTAGCTTTTATCCAACATACGTTATCAATATACATATAATTCTACGCCAAAATAGACGAATGCAAAATAGTTGACAAATGAGCAGAAAACAGGCGAACGATCGGGTTGTGTTCATCCAACATATACTCTACGTCAAATACGCGTCATAATACTAAGCCAAAATAGACGGTGGCAAAATAGTTGACAAATGAGCAAATAAAAACAAGCAAACATTGAGGGAGCGTTTATCCGACATATAGGTTATCAAATAGCGATACATATCATAATTCAACACAAATAGTTGACAAATTAGTAGAAAACAGACAAATGATCGGGTTGCGTTTATCCGACAAAAGGTTATCAAATAGTGATACATATAATTCTATGCCAAAATAGACTGTTCCGAAATAGTTAAATTAGCAAAAAAAACAGGCGAACGACTGGGTTGTTTTTATCTGACATGTTATCAAATAACTATATCACATCACAATTCTACGTCAAAATAGACAATTGCAAAATAGTTGACAAATTAAAAAAAAAAACAGGCCAAGGATCGTGTTGCGTTTATCTGACAAACAACATCAAATAGTGTTACGCGACATAATACTATGCCAAAATAGACGTTTGGAAAACAGTTGACATACGAGCAGAAAACGGGTGAACGATCGGGTAGGCATTCATCCGACCAGAAATCATTAAAAAGTGATAGGCGTCATAATTCTATACCAAAAATAGACTGTGGCAAAATAGTTGACAAATGAGCAAAAAAACAGGCGATTGATCGGAATTTGTTAATTCAACATATATGTTAACAAATAGCGATATAATTGAACGTCATAAATAGACGGTTGCAAAATATTTGCCAATTGAGCAGAAAACAGGCGAACAACCGTGTTGCGTTCATCAGACCAGAAGTCATCAAAAAGCGATACACGTGACGTCATAATTCTACATCAAAACAGACTGTGGCAAAATAAATCAAATCAAATCAAATCAACTTTATTTATAGAGCACATTTAAAATTTACCACAGGGATTTGACAAATGAGCAAAGAAAAACAAAACAGGCAAACGATCGTGTTGCGTTTATCCGACATATACTGTATGTGTAAGTCATCAAATAGCGATTTAAGTCATAATTTAACGGCAAAATAGACGGATGCAAAATAGTTAAACTAGCAAAGAAATAGGCGAACGATTGGGTAGCGTTTATCCAACATATACATTATCAAATAATGAAACATATAATTCTACGGCAAAATAGACGAATGCAAAATAGTTGACAAATCGGGTTGCCTTCATCAGACATATACGTCAAATAATACGCGTCATAATACTAAGCCAAAATAGACGGTGGCAAAATAGTTGACAAATTAGCAAATAAAACGGGCAAACATTGAGGGAACGTTTATCCGACATTTAGGCTATCAAATAGCGATACATATCACAATTCTACGCCAAAATAGACGGTTGCAAAATAGTTGACAAATTAGAAAATAGACAAATGATCAGTTTGCGTTTATCCGACAAATGTTATCAAATAGTGATACATATAATTCTATGCCGAAATAGTTAACAAATTAGCAAAAAAAACCAGGCGAACGACTGGGTTGTGTTTATCCGACATACACATTGTCAAATAACTATACATATCATAATTCTACATCAATAGACAATTGCAAAATAGTTAATTACAAAAAAAACCAGGCGAACGATTGGGTTGCGTTTATCCGACATACGTTAACAAATAACGATACACATAATTCTACACTAAAATAGACAATTGCATAATAGTTGACGAATGAAAAAACAGGCGAAGGATCGTGTTGCGTTTATCTGACATAAACGTCATCAAAAAGCATCACTAGACATAACACTATGCCAAAATAGACGGTTGGAAAACAGTTGACATACGAGCAGAAAATGGGTGAACGATTGTGTTAGCATTCATCCGACCAGAAATCATTAAAAAAGCGATGTGCATCAAAACTCTACATCAAAATAGACTGTAGTTGTTGACAATAGAGCAAAAAACAGGCGAACGATTGGATCGTGTTCATCCGACATATACGCTATCAAATAGCGATACATATCGCAATCGAACGTCATAAATCAACGGTTGCAGAATAGTTGACAAATGAGCAAAAAAAAAAAAAACAGGTGAAGGATCGTGTTGCGTTCATCCGACCAGAAGTCATCAAAAAACTGATAAGCATCAAAATTCTATGCCAAAATAGACTGTTGCAAAATAGTTGACAAATGAGAAAAAAAACTGGGGAACGATCGTGTTGCGTTTATCCGACATACGTTATCAAATAGCGATACATATCACAATTGAAAGTCATAAATCGACGGTTGCAGAATAGTTAACAAATGAGCAAAAAAAACAGGTGAAGGATCGTGTTGCGTCGATCCGACTAGAAGTCACCAAAAACCGATACGCGTTCTACGCCAAAATAGACGGTTACAAAACAAACAAGTGAACATATGTTAATGTCCCACCACTCCTGTCGCCGTCTGCTCGTTCACACGTTTTTCGGAGCAGACGTAGCAAATGTCCCACAAAATGCTTGCCTTTTTCCTTCTTAATCTTCTACGTGCAACATATCCATTCCGAAAATGTTGACTGATTGCACAAAATCCTTGAGCTATCCACAAATGTGCCACGACTGAGACCTACCCGAATCGGGCCCATGTTTACTTCACGTCTGCACGCATTTACATTCGACATTTCTTTTGTTAATGTAAAAGACTACGTTGAAAGATCGGATTTGGCGAGAAATCCAAACTGGGCATCCTACCCCGCGCTGTGAGAGACTGTTTCCTGCTAAATCTTTCGTCGCACATCCCTTCCCACGCGAGGAACAAATGTTTTCTTGGCTCTCTCGCACGTTACACCAACAAAAGTCAAAGTCGGGTCAACTGAGGTGGCCTTGAAACATCAACACCTCCGCGGGTCAAAGCACCTGGCAGTCCAAACTCGTTATCACATTCCATTTTCTATCTACTAATGGAGGGAGTTTCATCTGTGGATTGAAATTCTTGGTCAGGGTGAAGAGCGGATGTGCAGCTCCAGTTCGACGAAACTAATGAGGGACCGTGACGTTTAATCTTTGGCGCTTGCAATTGCACCACCTGTGGTTGCATATAAATAGCCTCATTAGTATTTGATATGGCCATGGGCATCCTAATCCTCCCTTATCTGTTCTTCAAGATGAACCCCAGAGCTGAACCCAGAGAGGCTTTTTAATTTCACAGGCAGCTCCTTCAGATAACATCTGCAACCAGGAGGCTTAAACGTTTACTATAGTGCAGGGGTCGGGAACCTTTTTGGATGAGACAGCCATGAAGCCCGATTATTTGAAAATGTATTTCCACGATATTTTGAACACTGAAACCAACTAAATGTTTTAGACTTTTCCTTGAGGAAATGTTATTATTGCATTTCAGACAGACTGCAGAACCCGTTCTCTCCACAATTCCGAGGCATTGACCCTTTTCAAAAAGGGTTTTTATCCACAAACTATGGAACGGAATATTTAATTGAAAGGTGAGACGTTTAGTTCATTGATTGAAACTTTTATTAGTAGATTGCACAGTACAGTACATATTCCGTACAATTGACCACTAAATGGTAACACCCAAATAAGTTTTTCAACTTGTTTAAGTCGGGGTCCACGTTAATCAATTCATATAGCTGCGGTTGGCTCAAGCCTTGCCTCCGGCCTCCCTAGCCGGAACTCAAACGGTAGAGACTGATGGGTGGCTTAAAAGTAGGGACATAGACCCATTTTCGTGAAAAAAGTATTCAATCGGCCATTGCTGATTGAATACAACCGCGGATTCCGTCTGGTCCCCCGGCTGACAAGTGGCTAGCAGCTAATTATGTGTCTCCATACACAGTGTGGAGCCACCAAGTTAAAAGTAATCACCTCCACTGCGGCAAATTGCATTTCTTAGTATTTTAAGTATCATTATAAAGTATCATTACCACTGGAGGACGAGGCTAAACATGTTACCAGTTTTTGAAATAACGGTGTTATATAATAACAATGTGAGCAACTCTGTTACATTTACTAGTAACAAGTAATTAATTGCTGTAAATTCCTACTTTTTCCCTATGCTTTGAACTCTGCAGCTTTCAAAACGTTGCGGTTTTTTTTTTAATGCAAACAGTTAAAAAAACAAAAAACAAGCAAACACGTTATCTTTTGGACGAGTTTGCTCACTGCAGGTGCTCAAGTGGCTGCATTGTCCTGTTTGTTGCTACTTCAACTGGAAGTAGCAACGCCATTCCTTCTTCTAGCATTTCAACTCGTATGGAGTCTCCATTCATCACTCCAAGCAACGTTTGTAAGTTTTACAATATAACTAAAACAATTCGTACTTACTAAACCGTACCATGTGGGATGTCTGTAAGAGTGTGTGCATATTTGTACGTGCTATCCTAATGTAATCAAGCTAGCAGCGTTTGCATTAGCTAATATACTAACACGTTTGAGTGTCTGTTAGTATTTATAATTTACGAACTTCTTTTTGTATGGTTTCTGTTTCACAAATCCCTCAGTAAATTCACCAAAATGTCACCATGGAGTTATCGAATCTGTTAAGCTGATTGGAGAGCTAGCTTCCGCAGCTAGTAGGTCCATGATGACTTCAGTTTTGTTTGATCAACCGTTTTACAGACACAGTTTGGAAACAATTAGAAAAAAAAGGTATGTAAATTAAAATTTACAAAATATTTGTGTAAATAACTAATTTCACAATGTATATATCTGCAGCAGATAGTCCAGTGAGGCTAATATATGGAAAATATGTTTTATATAATGTTTTCTTAAAAATTTTATTGGGTGCGGCTTATATATCAGTGAGCTCTATAATCCGAAGAATACATTAAAATTACCTTTATGTACGTTTTTCTTTTTTAAACAGTTTACTGAATTTTTTGACAAATGCGTGACTAGGATGTCGAAAGCCGGGGATCGAACCAGGAACCCTCAGGTTGCTAGCACGGCCGCTCTCCCAACCGAGGAATGCTGTCCCGAATCAATATCAAATAGGGGGAGGCAACATCACAGCAAACATGTAATACACATACATGCACCACTACTACTACTACAAGAGAATAATGAACAACAAATCAGTGATTGAAGGGACCATCTGCGTAAAGGTATGTTTTTTTTTCTTGGTGCATGTAACGGATCAATTGAACATACATTATTTCTTATGGGAAAAATAATTTTGATGAACCTTTTGAAATGAATTACTGAGCAACAGAGGTGGGACCAAGTCATTGCTTTGCAAGTCACAAGTAAGTCTCAAGTCTTTACCCTCAAGTCTCGAGTCAAGTCCCGAGTCAAGACAGGGCAAGTCCGAGTCAAGTCCAAAGTCAAGACTGGAAAGTCTCAAGTCAAGTCCCAAGTCCTGCATTTTGAGTTTCGAGTCCTTTCAAGTCATTTAACCACAGACTAATATATTTACACAGATTGTGTATGCTTTTAAAACGCTGTATTAATTTATTAAAACAAGTGCATTTGAAATTGCAGGGAAAAAGATAGTGCTGACATTGCACTTCAAAATAGCACTATTAACCAGTCATTTTAAACATGTAACTCATTCCTTTACAGAATAAACACATTTGAAAAAAAACAAGTGCAACTGTACTTATTTGCACAAAAGTGTTAACATTGTATTTCCATGGCATATTGCATTGTAACTAGTTCCACAGCAGTTTCTATCCTGTTCTTACCTTATCTCATTGATCTCATCTCATACTGTATGTGTGTTTATGTGTGCGTACACATGAAAAACATAACAAATATATGAACATAACAATGAACAGAGTTGTACTTTTTAGATGTCAGGACCCTATGCAATATGTACACATATTCTTAATATAGTATACATTTTAACTGACCTTTATTTGACTATGTTTGTCTTTTTGTAGGTGGCTAAAATACGCGGTGCTGCTGACTGCCGTCTAACGTTACGTTACTGTGTGTGATACATTGACTAACTTTACGTTACTGTGTGTGATACATTGACTAACGTAATGTTACTGTGTGTGATACATTGACTAACGTTACGTTTCTGTGTGTGATGCATTGACTAACGTAACGTTATGTATAGGTACCTCATGAAACCCTGCTTAAAAAAAAATCAATTGACAAAAAGTATGAATAAGGTAGCAAACTGCAGTGGACGCAACAGATTGTCGTGTTTGCAATGACATTATAACCATAGACATCTTATAAGTAGACGCAGCATTGGTTGCTGTGACGTGAGCAATTTGGCCGCCATCTTGAAGTGGTGATGAGGAGCCGGCGAGCAGCCTAAACTGACAGATGACAGGTAGAAAACAAAGATGCCGGGCTGGTGTTCAGCGTTTTCCTGCTCAAATGAGCGGACTGTTGAAAATAGGAATCGGGGGATTACTTTTCACAAGTGAGATTTAACATTAACGTACTATTGGTTGTATTTTATGAAAATAATATTACCACAGAGTTGAGAAGGATCAAAGATCTTCAATATTTGTATGTGAAAATCACAAAGAAATATTCTGGGGGAGGATGACCCCCCTACAGGGGTTTGGTTTACAAACTTTCAGCCCCACCTAAAACAAAATTCACCAGCCACTACTGATTATGATGCATTCTCATTTTAGGCAAGATATAAGATAATACTTTCTTAACAGTATAATTGTAACCAGGAATCAGTCTTCAAGTAACAATATTCAAATACTAACATTGTTGGGTTAAACAGAATTTGGTTTTATTCTGAATCCAGTGAAACAGATTGGTGGTTTTAGCTGATATGAAGACTTTCAGGTGTTTATATATGTTTAAGTATTTGGCAGATGCTTTTATCCAAAGCGACTTACATAAAATAATACATATAAAACAATCACTGCAAACATGATCATTTAAGGGAAGAATGTAATAGAAAATATCAATACAAAGTGTCAAGACAGAATAAACTCTCTGCTGCTGCAGCAACAGAGATACAGTCTATAGGTCCCTAAGATATATAGATATCTAATGTATTCATACATTGTTTATGTAGGATACACGCATATGTATATATAACCTAATCATATTGTTTCTTCAACTTAAAAATAGCTTACCGTTTTTTCCCCCCTTCTCTGGGATTATATTCCCAGTTTTGATCTCGGACGTCTGGTCACTTAAGCGTATAAGAATATTATATTACTGTTAAGCAAACTATGAATAATAAAACACGCCACAACATGTGTCTGTTATCATAGCTACACGTATGACAAAAAAAGGGTGAAAATCAGTGGTATTCAGTGAGGTAAAATGAATTAAATGCGCTGACAGTTCATTGCTCCTGCCAAATTAATTGCACTGAGTGGAGCGGATCACCACTCCAAGATGGCGGCCACGCGCCTCGTCTGCGCCAGTAGGCAGTAGCGCTCGATGCTGCGTCTACTTATAAGATGTCTATTGTTATAACGTTAGCAGTGAGTTTGCAGCCTCACTGATTTAACTACACAGCAAATAAAAGTCACGTTACTTAGCCAATAAACGTTATCTTACATTCAAAACTTACCCTCCTTTGTGCAACTTCAAATGTCGAACGAAGTTGGAAGTTGTTGCGTCTCCGTCTGTAATATTCGCAGAGGTGGGACCAAGTCATTGTTTTGCAAGTCACAAGTAAGTCTCGAGTCTTTGCCCTCAAGTCCGAGTCAAGTCCCGAGTCAAGACAGGCAAGCCCCGAGTCAAGTCCAAAGTCAAGACTGGAAAGTCTCAAGTCAAGTCCTAAGTCCTGCATTTTGAGTTTCGAGTCCTTTCAAGTCCTTTTAACCACAGACTAATATATTAACACAGATTGTGTATGCTTTTCAAACGCTGTATTTATTTATTAAAACAAGTGCATTTTAAATTGCAGGAAAGAAAATTGTGCTGACATTGCACTTTATAATAGCACTATTAACCAGTCATTTTAAACATTAACTCATTCCTTTACAGAACAAACACATTGAAAAATAAAGTGCAAATGTACTTATTTGTACAAAAGTGTTAACATTGAAAAAACATGACATATACGTGAACATAACAAAAAAGTTGTACTTTTTATATGTCAGGGCCCTATGCTGCATTGCATTTGCAAAAGACCAAATTAGCCAAGAGTCTGTCAGTCATTTGTGCACGATGGGGGCGTAGTATGATGCCACCATGGCTGAAAACTCGCTCCACTGGAGCACTGGAGGCAGGCACTGCCAAGACTCTCATGGCCACTCGGAACAGTGAAGGAAGAGTCTTCATGTTCAATGCCCAGAACAAAAGGGGGGAGAGAGTTGTTTTGGGTTGGTGCACTACTTGTAAGTGTATCTTGTGTTTTTTATGTTGATTTAATTAAAAAAAGAAAAAAAAAGAAACATTTCTTGTGCGGCCCGATACCAATCGATCCACGGACCAGTACCGGGCCGCGGCCCGGTGGTTGGGGACCACTGAGGTAAACAACCAACAGTATGTCAGAAAGCTAGCTAAAACGGTACACATATTCATAATATAGTATACATTTTAACTGACCTTTATTTTACTATTTTTGTCTTTTTTTAGGTGGCTAAAATACGCGGTGCTGCTGACCGCCGTCTAACGTTACGTGTGATATATTGACTAACGTAACCCTGCTTGAAAAAAATCACTGAACAAAAAGTATGAATAAGGTAGTGAACTGCAACAGATTCCCGTGTTTGCAATAACGTTATAACATTAGCAGTGAGTTTACAGCCTCACTGATTTAACTACACAGCAAATAAAAGTCACGTTACTTAGCCAATAAACGTTATCTTTCATTCAAAACTTACCGTTCTTTGTGCAACTTCAAATGCCGGACGAAGTTGGAAGTTGTTGCCTCTCCATCAGTAAATTTCGAACCGCATGTGTTGCATACTGCAAACCGTTTTGTGTTGACCACCTCGTAATTTTTATACCCAAACAAAATTATTTTAGGTATCATTTTTTGTTCACTGGCGTGTGGTTTGGACATGTCTTCTTCCTTGGTTGTCCTGCAATTTGATTGGATGAATGCTGTGTGATGAAAACAAAGTAGATCTATTTTGATTGGCTGTTGTACTGAGACCACACCAGCTGACACACGCAACTCTGATAGACGAGTACACAATGAAAAATACGGAGCGCTCCCGAATAACTTTTTCATCTTTGGGTTTTGGGGAAAGTAGCAAGTCATGTCAAGTCATGTCAATTCAAAAGGCTCAAGTCCAAGTGAAGTCACAAGTCATTGATGTTAAAGTCTAAGTCGAGTTGCAAGTCTTTTTACATTTTGTCAAGTCGAGTCTAAAGTCATCAAATTCATGACTCGAGTCTGACTCGAGTCCAAGTCATGTGACTCGAGTCCACACCTCTGAATATTCGAACTGCGTGATTTGCATACGGCAATTCGTTTTTTGTTGACCAAGTCGTAGTTTTTATACCCGAACGAAACCAACTTTAACATAATTGTTTATCACTGGCACGTTGTTGGACAACTCTTAAGAGTTCAAATCAAATTGCAGGACAACCAATGAACAATTGTTCATTGGTTGTCCTGCAATTTGATTGGATGAATGCTGTGTGATGAAAACAACGTAAATCTAATTTGATTGGCTGTTGTACTGACAGCACACCAGCTGACAGGAATAACACGCTGATAGACAGACGAAGAAAATGAAAAATACGGAGCGCTCCCAAATAACGTTTTAAGCTTTGGATTTTGGGGAAAGTGGCAAGTCATGTCAAGTCATGTCAAGTCAAAAGGCTCAAGTCCAAGTGAAGTCACAAGTCATTGATGTTAAAGTCTAAGTCGAGTTGCAAGTCTCTTTACATTTTGTCAAGTCGAGTCTAAAGTCATCAAATTCATGACTCGAGTCTGACTCGAGTCCAAGTCATGTGACTCGAGTCCACACCTCTGCTGAGCAAGCCCTGTATTTGGGATAAATGCACCAGGGCTGGGCTTTAAAACGAGTTTATTGTTAGTAGATATCAATAAAATAATGCGTTCAATAAAGCGTTCCATCATTTTTTTCCCTCTTTGTCGGAAGAAAGCGAAAGTTGCGAAGCAAGGTTGTTGCATGAACAGAGGCTCTCTGCTAACCGAGCAAGGCAGGAAGTGATCGCTAACAGCCAGGTAACAGTATCAATTATCAAGTTTGCTTGTCTGGTGGTTGATTCTCTTCATGGAGTGAGAAGAAAAGTCATAATGAAGAAATTGTGGATAGAAGAGGAAAAGTCACCTTGACAGTTTTTTGGATTTTTCAAAAAAGGGACCAATGTGGTCTGTAAATGATGCAAGAAAAGACCGCTAATACCACACCTCCTTAGCCTCCCTCACCCTTTAGAGCACAGCTGTAACTTCCTGGCACGAAACCTGCAGAAAATAGTTATTCTCAGGGTTTCTCTATGTTTACATTTTCACTATTTTCTTATACTTTATGAAGCATTTTACATATTCTTTATGTTTGGACCTTCATTTTAATACTGTTTACCATTTGGTTTACATTGAGTGTTTTCCATGCTTGTGTTGACATTTAATTTCTGCCTCCATACCTGAGGGGATTATAATCAGTGGAAGGTTACTTTTGAAATAAAAATGTTTACATTTAATATATGTTTCTCAATAATTCATAAAATAATTATCAATATCGACTGTTTTAACATACATCGAGATACAGTTTTCAGTCATAAGGCACTCACAACATACTATCTAATGATAACACTCGGGTATTTTTCTTTTTTCATGCAGAGCAATGTGGTCACCAAAATATCATAAAAATAGTAAATATTGTCAATCAACAGCTCTCTGAGTCGTGATGCAGCTCTTGCTCTGGATTTCCCGAGAGTTTTTACTGAGGTTGCCCTTCTCGGCCCCGATATATCCCCACATCTGTAAATAATACATGGGCGAGTGGGAGGAGTTACGAGCTTCACATTCCATCCAACGTCCCTTTCAACTTTGACCTAAAAGCTGTCAGCGATCCAAAGACTACCAAAAAAGTATTTTCCCGGACTGATTGGAGTTTACCCAGTGAAGCAACAGCAGCAGCTGTTCAGCCCTCCAAAATAAACTGCAGCAGACCGCATGGTGGCCACTCTTAGACGATGTTTACATGACGGCTTAACAACATTCAGCGGCGCAGATTGCTAGGAAAACATCCTCTTTGGGCGTGAAAGCCATGTGATAAGAGTGGAGGCACGGTGGGAAGCCTGGCATTTAGAATAGACCCTACTCCAAGGGAGGCAGCTCTTGGAGAGCCAAGGGTGTCTGACTGATGGATTATTGTTTATCCCTTTGCATCTACTATTGGACGAATAGGATTATCAGCAGTGAGAATATTACATGCAAAAAAAAATGGCTGTTTGTTTTTTTTAGACATGGCGTGAACTCCAGAGCTCCAAAAGATAAATAGTCTTTGTAGCGTTCGGTAACAGGGACACTTCAGAATGACCTGATTCATTTGCACTAATTAGGAACTAATGATGCAAACTTCTTAACCATCCCAATAACCAAACCTGGAGGAACAGAGGTTTCGGTGTTGCCGCCCACTACTTGTGCAACACTTTGGCTACACATCTGTGACACCGCCTGCCGACACTACCAAGATTAATTTAAATACACAACTGTTGCGCGCACCTTTTAATTTATGGCATTTTTAATCCTTCACCTTGGTTAATATATCACATTATATTGTATTCTTGCTTTCTGAATGCATTTTTAAACTGCATATGTTCAGTTCCCTTTGATTTTTTTTAAGCTTTATTTATTAAATTCACTATTTCATACACTCATTTGTTTACCATGTAAAACTTGTTTTAGTTTTAGAAAAGGGCTCAATAAATTGTATTTTTTATTTTTTATTTTTTTTAAATCATCTTCTGTGGTCATTTTACACACATACTTGTATAAATATACATGCACATATAGTACATTTATAGCAATACACATACATCTATACATACAGTACATATATGCATACACATATACACATATATTGCAATACACATATATGCATACATACACACACAGTATACGGACATTGATACGCTACAATATCAGCACAAGTCATAGTAGATACCTTTAACAGTGTAAAATGTTAGAAAAGGTTTGCTCCAGTAAAATTAGTCAAACAGAGAACATTGGTAGGTGTAAACAAACACTAGCCTGTTTATTGTTAACCATCTGGAATGAACATATTCAGTCTTTAAATAGAAGTGGGGTGGTAACTATTTTTTGGCGACATCCAGCGGCCACCATAATTCATGAAGTTATTTAGCTCATGACGGCGTGAACTTGAACAATGCGGACACGTTTGTTACTGGATACTTTAACAACTTTGTATGTGTAAGTAATATGCAACTGTAATTATTTGATATTGACAAACATGCTGTTGTACACTGCAATATTGTTCAAATATTATCACGGATGTCTAGCTTGTGTGCTATTGTGCGCTAGGCTGTTGTGTAGCTGCTATCTCCGAGTAGGCTATAGCCTAGCATGTTTAGCTTTTGTAAAGGACTTGACTAAAATATAAGAAAAGACCAACCTTGTGGGCTTATTGACATTGCTTATGACATAACAGGGTTAACGTTAGCATATGCGCAGCTAAAACTAGAAGTGTCCCGATAAAACATTCACTTCCGGTACGATACCGATACTGGATCCTAGAGTATTGGCCAGCAGGGCCGGCCCGTGGCATAGGCCGTATAGGCAAATGCTGAGGGCGCCGTCCATTAGGGGGCGCCACGCCAGTGCCACAAATGTTGGAGAAAAAAAAAAGAAAAAAAAAGCTGGTACTATTATTTCTAAATACAACAAATAATCCCACGTTAATTAAAATGCAAAGTAAAGCCTATTTAATAGAAATATTATTTGTTACAACATTACGCCCCCCCCACCCCCCTCCCCCCGCACGGTGCGCCCCCTCCCTTCCCGTATCATGACTCTTTTTGGACGTCACCACATCAAAAAATCAACACAAGATGTCAAAACGGCCAAAACTGTCAGGTGCCCAGGGAAGAAACAAGAGAAAAGAAGAGGAGGAGAAACGAGAAAGGACAGAGGTAGCAGGTAGGTAACGTTAGCCTACATGAAATTATTTGTCTGTTACAGAATGTGATAGTAACCTGGCTTTTTAGCATTAAGCTAATGTTACATGATTCGGCAATTGCTAATCAATAAATAGCTAGTTCTGTTTTAACGTCGGGTTAATATTGTGGAGGGGGCTAAATTGTTATGGACAATAATAATGTAACGTTAGGTAATTACAGTACTCCCACCTTACATTCCTCAGGGACATTTGTATTAGATCTTTTAAGCAGGTGTTTTTGTTTACATTGTTATTGCCTTCTGGTTAGCTAATGTTTGCCCTGCAGGTAATAGTCACTTTTCCATCCCTTTATATATTAGGTATAGTTGTAAGTAAAAAAAAAAAGGTCAAAGACAAAGCTATTCGGTTTCTTGTGAGTATATACACTCCACTGCCGTTGTGGGGGGGCGCCACCTAAAATCTTGCCTAGGGTGCCAGATTGGTGAGGGCCGGGCCTGTTGGCCAGTGTAGTATTGATCCGATCAACACAAATCATACACAATCGAGTGAAATCAATCTGACAGAACAATGGTAGATATAAAAAGCACTAACCTATTTATCATTAACTGTCTGGAATGGACGTATGCCGTCTTTAAGTTGAAGTGGAGTGGTAATAGTTTTTTTGGTGACACCTACTGGTCACAATAATTCATGCAGTTATGCTTAGAGACAGTAAATTGAATGATGCACACATGTTTGTTAAAGGATTCTTCTTTGAGACTTTGTATGTGTAAATAATATGAGACTATACTTGTTTATATTGACAAATGTGCTGTTTTACACTGCAATATTTTATGAAATTAATTATATAGCACTTTCATGTGTCTCAAAGCGCTTCACATTGAGAAACTCATACAATGAAGCATGGTGGTGGTAAGCTAAATGTGTACAAGTGCGGGTGGTATTGGAAACAAAGTGGGTAAAGGGTCTTGCCCAAGGACCCAACGGCAGTGACTTTAGGATGGCGGAAGCGGGAATCGAATCAGGAACCCTCAAATGTTTGGATGGTTGCTCTAAACAAGTGTTTAACCATAGGGCCCATTGTTGGGCCACGAACGCCCCTAAAGGACTGCCAAAAATATCTCTCAGCTGTGGTCCGTAATACACTTTTCCACCACATTTGGCAGTAATGACAAAATCAGTCTGGAGCTAAAATCAAGGAGTTTCTTAAGCGCAAAAATTATGACGTAAGTGGTGAAGCAGTATTTTCACTTGCACTTTTTCCATTTTATTGACCCTTTAGTTAAGAAACGTTCATTATTAATTTAGTTTATTTTAGCACAACATAATTGTATTCGTCGTTAGTTATGATTCTCTTCTTATGCAGTATATACTTATTTTTCTAATCAGCCTGATCTAAGGTTTATGTGGTAAATAAATCATATTTATGGTTAACACATGCCTTCATATCATTTGACAAGGTTGACAGAGTAAGATTACTAAATCAGTGTTAATATTTGAGTGGGCCCCGGGCCCCATCTGTAGTGGAAAACTTGGGCCCCGAGGTCAAAAAGGTTAAGGACCCTTGCTCTAAACCGCTGAAATACATTTATTATGTATGTTTAGCTTGTATATTATTGTGTGCTTAGCTGTTACGTAGCTGCTAGCTACTCGTAGCTGATAGCTTAGCACAGGCCTATTTAACTCTTGGGCCACATCCGGCCTGGCAAATAGGCTTGATGAAACCATTCAAACTAGGGTTGATCATGTATGCAGTGCTCTCATCTCCCTGCAGGAGGCAGCAGTGAGGCATATGTGTCACAGTGAAGCAACAGTGGGGTGAGTAGAAGAAGACTACTCATTCAACCCGGAAAAAAAAAATCTAAATTAATTGCGAAAATCTGACTTAACAACGACTGGCCAACAAAGTATGAAGCACTCGAGTCATTGTTTCCTGTGGGACCTTTTTAAGTGACATTGATCCAGACAAGCAGCAACAATGGTAGAAGCGTCATAAAGAAACTGGGTAAACATTTGTAAGTAGATATTGTGCATAAAGATATTTAGTTGGTTTTGTATTGAAATTGCTGACTTTGTGATGTCTTTTGTATTCATGGTCGTGTTGTCTGGGAATAACTGCCGATCAAAGCTAGCTTAATACATGTAGCGCTAAATTTGACCAGTAGAAGGCGATAACGCTGCACTTTAGGTTTAATTGTGTTGAGTCACATTCATTGTGCGCAATGTTTGATGTTTAATTTGTATATGTGTAAACATCTGTAGTTTGTGTGAATGTATTTTATCGATGTAAAATACACAATGGACATTATGTCAAATACAGGTAAAAGCCAGTAAATTAGAATATTTTGAAAAACTTGAAATCTCCATCTCCATAGAGCAGGTCAGCAGCAGGAAGCATGAAGTGCTCTAAAACTTGCTGGTAGACGGCTGCGTTGACCCTGGATCTCAGGAAACAGAGTGGACCGACACCAGCAGATGACATGGCACCCCAAACCATCACTGATGGTGGAAACTTTACACTAGACTTCAGGCAACGTGGATCCTGTGCCTCTCCTGTCTTCCTCCAGACTCTGGGACCTCGATTTCCAAAGGAAATGCAAAATTTGCATGGTTGGGTGATGGTTTGGGGTGCCATGTCATCTGCTGGTGTCGGTCCACTCTGTTTCCTGAGATCCAGGGTCAACGCAGCCGTCTACCAGCAAGTTTTAGAGCACTTCATGCTGTGGACCAGCAGCACGCACAATCATGTGTGCTTACGGATTGTATCCCTTGCAGACTGTATTGATATATATTGATATATAATGTAGGAACCAGAATATTAATAACAGAAAGAAACAACCCTTTTGTGTGAATGAGTGTGAATGGGGGAGGGAGGTGTTTTGGGTTGGTGTACTAATTGTAAGTGTATCTTGTGTTTTTTATGTTGATTTAATAAAAAAACAAAACAAAACAAAAACGATACTGATAATAAAAAAACGATACCGATAATTTCCAATATTACATTTTAACGCATTTATCGCCGATAATATCGCCTGGCCGATATTATCGGACATCTCTAATGGTGATATCAATATAATTTATTCCACGTTAAAATGACCAAACGCCGCTTATTTGTTGTGTTCCTTGTCCCCCCTCCTCCATGGGCTACTAAACCCCTCCCTTTCCTCCTTCCAAGACATGCTTGCACGTATGGGAACATCCATGATTGGTCGGTCGTTTACTATGATGAGTCACGATTGGTTAGGGTCAGGCCAATCAGAGGCAAGATAGGGCGGGTCATCGAACCAGGAAGATAATTCGCAAAGTACCTGCCTACAAATTTATTTTTGTTATATTTGCATAGCTAGGTCATTTATTTTAAGTAGAAATAATATTTTTCCATTTTATTTATGTTATGCAATTATGTGATACTTAAATAGTTTATTTTCTGTTAATACCCATCTGGACTAACTGGGTTGATACAAGTATTTACAGTACAGTTGTCATTCACTTCAATTTCACTGAATATCGCTCAAAAATGAATATCTTTATATGTATACTTTCACCAGAAAATATATTGAATTCAAGTAAAAATAAGTTAAAAAAAAGTATACCAATGATTGTCACACACAGATTAGGTGTGGTGAAATTAACCTATTTGACCCATCCCCATATTCACCCCTGGGAGGTGAGGGGAGCAGTGAGCAGCAGCAGTGGTCACGCCCGAGAATATTTTTTGGGGTTTTAACCCCCAATTCCAACCCCTCGATGCCAAGTGCCAAGCAGGGAGGTAACGGGTCCCATTTTTATCGTCTTTGGTATGACTCGGCCGGGGTTTGAACTCACGACCTATCGATCTATTTATCCCGACATACTTTTTCGTCCATGTCGCCCAGCCCTACAATGCGGTATATAGTCATCATCAGGAGAGTTAAAGTAAATACCTGATGAGTATGGCCACGCCGACATCATCACACTTCAGGTAGACCTTTGCCCAGGAGTCCTGGATCATCACCCTCTCCTTGTCTGTCAGCGGACTCGGTCGCTCCAGGTGGTCCACCTCTCCCTCTCCTTGCATCCTCTCCATCTAACAACAACAACAACATGCAGAAATATATCCGTCCCTGCCAAAAATAAACACTCCCTTTCTACCTTTTCCTGGTGAAAGAGCGCGAGGAGGGCGATCGAGCTGCTTCCCTTTCCCCGCTTTAGGAGAATGTTTGCTCCCCGGCACTAGATCTCTGCTGAGCGATATAGTGTGAGTGAGGAGCGGGCTGAGAAAACACAAGAAAACACACGCAGAGAACAAGGAGGAGCTTCTGTACTCTCGCTTTCACGCTCTCCCTCTCCTGTCCTCCCCTCTGCCCACCTCACTTGCTGTTTGATGAAAACATGATGAGATAGAAGTTGCACACACACAAAAAAAATACAAATAAAATCCTCTGTCAGGGATACAATGTGAGATTACTCCAAGACGCATCCTTGACAGTTCAGGAGATTAACCTGGAATCATATCCAATCCCATGCAAAGCCCCTACCGACGTAAACGTAAAAGCACACCTAAATTAAACAGTCTGAGAGAAATAGGACAGGCTTTAGTTTAATTGGGCGTGTCCTTAGTTACACGTGGCGGCTAGAGGTGGGTAGTAACGCGCTACATTTGCCGGAGTAACTTTTCAAGAGGAGCCAGATGAGATGGTTCGGGCATCTGGTCAGGATGCTACCCGAACGCCTCCCTAGGGAGGTGTTTAGGGCACGTCCGACCAGTAGGAGGCCACGGAGAAGACCCAGGACACGTTGGTAAGACTATGTCTCCCGGCTGGCCTGGGAACGCCTCGGGATTCCCTGGGAAGAGCTAGACAAAGTGGCTGGGGCTTCCCTGCTTAGGCTGCTGCCCCCGCGACCCGACCTCGGATAAGCGGAAGAAGATGGCTGGATTGATGTACCGTATTTTTCGGACTATAAGTCGCAGTTTTTTTTCATAGTTTGGCCGGGGGTGCGACTTATACTCAGGAGCGAATTATGGTGCTTTCCCCCTCTTTACCCCGGTCCTTTTTCAAACGGCACTTCCAGTGCCGTTCGATTCCGGAGAGGGAGCCTGAGAAGAGCCAGATGAGATGGTTCGGGCATCTGGTCAGGATGCTACCCGAACGCCTCCCTAGGGAGGTGTTTAGGGCACGTCCGACCAGTAGGAGGCCACGGAGAAGACCCAGGACACGTTGGGAAGACTATGTCTCCCGGCTGGCCTGGGAACGCCTCGGGATTCCCTGGGAAGAGCTAGACAAAGTGGCTGGGGCTTCCCTGCTTAGGCTGCTGCCCCCGCGACCCGACCTCGGATAAGCGGAAGAAGATGGCTGGATTGATGTACCGTATTTTTCGGACTATAAGTCGCAGTTTTTTTTCGTAGTTTGGCCGGGGGTGCGACTTATACTCAGGAGCGACTTATGTGTGAAATTATTAACACATTACCGTAAAACATCAAATAATATTATTTAGCTCATTCACGTAAGAGACTAGACGTATAAGATTTCATGGGATTTAGCGATTAGGAGTGACAGATTGTTTGGTAAACATCTAGCATGTTCTATATGTTATAGTTATTTGAATGACTCTTACCATAATATGTTACGTTAACATACCAGGCACGTTCTCAGTTGGTTATTTATGCCTCATATAACATACACTTATTCAGCCTGTTGTTCACTATTCTTTATTTATTTTAAATTGCCTTTCAAATGTCTATTCTTGGTGTTGGGTTTTATCAAATAAATTTCCCCCAAAAATGCAACTTATACTCCAATGCGACTTATACTCCGAAAAATACGGTACTTGCCAAAGTCTTTTAGTGTAACGCTTTCTACTTTTGAGTATTTTTGAGAAGAAGAAACATTACTTTTACTCAGTCACATTGAGTTTTATTTCCTTACTTACACGTGACAGCCACAGGTTGGTAGTAACGCGCTACATTTACTCCCTGACATATGCTTGAGTAACTTTTTGGCTAAATTGTACTTGCCAGAGTAGTTTCAATGCAACGTACTTTTTACTTTTGAATATTTTTGAGGAGAAGAAATGATACTTTTACTCCGTCACATTGAGTTTCATTTTCTTACTTACACGTGACGGCCAGCGGTGGGTAGTAACACACTACATTTGCTGTAGTAACTTTTTGGATGAATTGCACTTGCCAGAGTAGTTTCAATGCAACATATTTTTTACTTTTGAGTCTTTTTGAAAATGAATGTTACTTCTCCGTCACATTGAGTTTAATTTCCTTGGTTACACGTGACAGCCAGAGGTGGGTAGTAACCAGTGACGTGCGGTGAGGTTCATGGCTGGTGAGGCACTGACTTCATCACAGTCAGATTTACAAACATATGAACCCTAAAGAGTATCTTATTCACCATTTGATTGGCAGCAGTTAACGGGTTATGTTTAAAAGCTCATACCAGCATTCTTCCCTGCTTGGCACTCAGCATCAAGGGTTGGAATTGGGGGATAAATCACCAAAAGTGATTCCCGGGCGCGGCGCCGCTGCTGCCCACTGCTCCCCTCACCTCCCAGGGGGTGATCAAGGGGATGGGTCAAATTCAGAGGACACATTTCACCACACCTAGTGTGTGTGACAATCATTGGTACTTTAACTTTACACATACAAACTGTAGCACACAAAAAAGCACATTTAATTAAAAAAACGTTATTATGGTCTTACCTTTACTTATAAATAAAGTCCATGCGCCGCTCCTTCTGAACAAAAGCATCGATAACTTGTTTATAGAAGTCTCTCTGTCTTGATGGAGATCTTCCTTTAATTATTACCTCCTGCTTCGATTGAAAGTCCAGTTTAGAAAACTGTTTTATTTTAGATATGTAATCCTCCATGTTGAAAGTCCAGGCGAGTATAAGTCGCACCCCCGGCCAAACTATGAAAAAAACTGCGACTTATAGTCCAAAAAATATGGTAGTAACCAGTGCTGGGTTAGTTACTGAAAACCAGTAACTAGTTACAGTTACAAGTAACTTTATTTCAAAAGTAACTCAGTTACTAACTCAGTTACTTACACCAAAAAGTAATGCGTTACTGTGAAAAGTAACTATTTAGTTACTTCTTTTTTTCTTCTTTTTTTTTTTTTAAAGCTCCCATTAATGCCCCTTTAGCCTTCATTTCAGTACTGTTATTGCACTGGAGAATAATACAATCTGTTGATCAACTTGACATGAATTTTTATTTTCCTTTTAACATAATTAATGAAAAACAGTGCAACATAAAAAGGCATTCCTCCTTTCTTTAAACTTGGACCAATGACCATTAATAAAAAAAACAAGTTAAAGTGCAACATAAGAAGGCACATCATCTTCCTTGAAACATAGGTAGTGAAATAAAGCCTGACATCTGGAGTGATGCTGCTGTCTTCCACACTTGGAGCCATGGATTGTAGAATCCTTGTTTTCAGTGGCCAGGATCATTGACACGGATGGTGAAGTTTCAGTGCTCAGTAGAGATGTAACACTTTTGAAGGGTTTAAGCACCTGGAGGACCTCCTCTGCCACTCCCACATCATCATCAGACAGGGTGACATTTGTCTTCAGGGTGTTGTGGGTCAATGCAGAGTATATAGCTGCCTGCTGCTCCAACATATCATAAGTGGAGTTCCACCTCGTTGGGACATCATGTATGAGCTTATGAGTAGGCGGCTTTAGCATTTCTTGCTTTGTCTTAAGCACATGAGCAGCTGTTGTGCTTGGGTGGAAGTAGGAAACCTCCTTCCTGATCCTCCTAAGGAGGCGCTTCATCCTATTGACTGAGATTCCCTTCTGTGATGCCAAATTCACTACATGTGCAAAGCACTTATCTGTGGTCCCAGCCCTGCCTCATTCACTGTAATTATTTGATTTTTGGCATTATCACGTGTGACTGGGATATCTTTATCTTCCATTCCTCCACTGCTTGTGTCAGTACCTGCGCAAGGTGACTCTCGTAGAGGAGGCGTGTCTTCTCATCTCCCAGTCGGCTGTGATGAAGTGAGCGCTTATAGTTCCCCTGGAGGTCCACCCGAAAAAAGGTTAAGTCCCTACCTTATGTCAAAAATGATTTACGACCTAGCTGTCAAAAATGATTTACGACCTAGCTGTCAAAAATGATTAACGACCTAGCTGTCAAAAATGATTAATGACCTAGCTGTCAAAAATGATTAATGACCTTGGGGTCAAAAGGTCAAAGGGGGGTGGGGTTATGGAAAGGTCAGAGGGAGAGGGAGGAGGGGGGATACACCTTGTGTCAGAAATGATTAATGACCGTGATACACCTTGTGTCAGAAATGATTGATGACCCTAGAAGAGGTGGTGGGGTTATGGAAAGGTCAGAGGGAGGGGGGTATGAGGAGTCCCACGAGTCCCGCAGCCGGCCTTGTGAACCCCGACAAAGGGAGGAGTGGTGGAGAAAAGTTGGAAAAGTGGTCAAAAGTCGTCAAAATGTTCAAAAATCACACGCGTAATAAACAGCATGTGCTCACACACACACACACACACACACACACACACACACACACACACACACACGCACACACACATATATATGTGAATGGGTTTGGTTATGACAAAGTATTTGTTAGTACGAGCGCCAAGAGGAAATGGAAAAGATGGAGAAACCCTTTGTTTTAGCAGCCATGATTAATGAAACGCCAGTTTCCATTTATAAAAATAATAAAACTTACCTGGCCGCTCCTCGCAAAAGTAGAGTTTTTTTGAAACGCACTCAAATTCCTCCAACCGAGTCTTTGCGTGACAAATGGTGCTTGAATGCTTACGGAATGGTTGGATCTTTTGGATATGTTTTCAAATATCAGACAGGAGATATTTGCTTGTTTCAGCTGAAAGAGAGAAGAGTCGAAAGCCCGATTAGTGAAATTGTACCCACGCACACACACACACACACACACACACACACACACACACACACACACACACACACACACACACACACACACACACACACACACACACACACACACACAACAATGGTGCACAGGAAGGTGTGGAAGAAGAGGAGATAAGACAGTCAAAAATGGTAAAAATACCTCTCAGGGTTCCAGTCCCACGAGTCCCGCAGCCTGCCTTGTGAACCCCAACAAAGGGAGGAGTGATGGAGAAAAGTTGGAAAAGTGGTCAAAAGTCGTCAAAATGTTCAAAAATCACGCGCGTAATAAACAGCATGTACTCACACACACACACACACACACACACACACACACACACACACACACACACACACACACACACACACACACACACACACACACACACACACACACACACACACACACACACACACACACACGAATCACACACGAATCACACACACACATGCACACGCACACACACCTTTTTTTTTTTTTTTTTTTTTTTTTTTTTTTTAAGGTTATATTTTTCCTTTTTTTTGTTGTTGTTGTTGAGAATAATTGTTGTACGTTCTCGGATGACAGGTTATAATTTGCCTTGTGCATACTTTTAGCTGTTTGCAATTTTACCAAATTATAGAACTTTAATATATCTGACGAGTCAAATGATTTTCATTTTAGAAGAAAAAAAACATCCATCCATCCATCCATTTTCTACCGCTTATTCCCTTTGGGGTCGCGGGGGGCGCTGGAGCCTATCTCAGTTACAATCGGGCGGAAGGCGGGGTACACCCTGGACAAGTCGCCACCTCATCGCAGGGCCAACACAGATAGACAGACAACATTCACACTCACATCCACACACTAGGGCCAATTTAGTGTTGCCAAACAACTTATCCCCAGGTGCATGTCTTTGGAGGTGGGAGGAAGCCAGAGTACCCGGAGGGAACCCACGCAGTCACGGGGAGGACATGCAAACTCCACACAAAAAGATCCCGAGCCCGGGATTGAACCCAAGACTATACAATATACAATATACATATATATATATATATATCCATCCATCCATCCATTTTCTACCGCTTATTCCCTTTGGGGTCGCGGGGGGCGCTGGAGCCTATCTCAGCTACAATCGGGCGGAAGGCGGGGTATATATATATATTTACTTACAAATGTCCCCTTTTTGCTCCGGGTGGAAAGGAGGCTTTTCTTACGCCAGAGAGTCCAGACGAGGCCGCCGTCGAAGGCTTGCTCACGGACAACATCATGGAAAAAGACGACGAGGGTCTTACATGCTCCAGCTGTAAGTTCTTTTTGCTTTCTGTACGTTCTTCCTTAAAGCTCCGGAGTTTTGAGGAGCTCCTCACACTAACCCGTCTTTTGCACAAATGAATTTCGCGCGCAGAGAAGTAGGCGGGGTCTGATTCCAGAGGTGGGGGTTGTTTCCGAGTGTGAGCGTGAGAGTGGCGTGCGAAAACGAGAGCGCCACATGCGGTTAAAGTCCTTCATATTTTTCCATACTTTATTGTTACATCCCTAATGCCAACGAACAATAAAGATGGTAACTTTGTTTAGAAATATTTATTCATACCGTAAATGTGCTGTTTATTACGTTGTTACATGAATACTAATAACTCTTAAAGTTTTGTCCATTTTATAGCAATGAAAAGTGCTGATAAAAAAACTAGTAATCAATGTTTTGAGGACGGTCAAAATAGCGGCAATAAATACAAACAAAACAACACCAAAGCTTTCTTGATGTGTTAAGAAAACCGCACATATGTATATAAACAAAATTAGGCGGCAGACTTTGACTAAAGGCTTTTTTTCTTTTTTTTTCTGACTCAACATTTTCTCACCGTAGCTAGACAGCTTCAGGAATCCATTAGGAATACAAAACACATTAACGTCTTACAAACAACAAGCGTTTTGCCTCTAACAATAAACGCTCTAAAACATTTACAAATTAAAACATATAAAGAAAAAACATATTTTAAAACTCATATAATAGTAGAACAATATTCATAATGTTTGTTTTGCTAAAGAAAGTATATTATATAGGTATGTTGCTAATGTTTTATACATGTGTTTATTTTAAATA
This sequence comes from Nerophis lumbriciformis, assembly GCF_033978685.3. Classification (NCBI taxonomy): domain Eukaryota; kingdom Metazoa; phylum Chordata; class Actinopteri; order Syngnathiformes; family Syngnathidae; genus Nerophis; species Nerophis lumbriciformis. The sequence goes on from NC_084571.2 coordinate 10,489,568, forward strand.
ACACTTTGTTAAAAATATTTTAAGGTATTAGTTATTTTTGAGCACATTTGACAATTGATGATAACCGTGATATTTTGGTCACAATAACTGTGATATGATTTTATTTTTTAACATTTCTAATTTACATAAACTTGTTGTAATGCCTCCATGTTTGTTTCGTGTTTTAACATTAAGGAAAGTTTGTATTGTTTATTATTGTTGTTTGGCACAGTTTATTTTTAATAAGCTAAGCGTTTTATTAAAGTACATCACAGATTAACACTCGCACATGTCCGAGAAGAAGTATGAAGAAGCGGAGCTAATTTACTGTTTTTGACCAAATTGCAAGATTTTGTGCCATTCCCTCCCCACTGCGACAGACCCTTGATGAGCTGACATGGGCTACATTCCATATGTTAATGTGCGTGGTGTGACCATTGTACGTTCTCGGATGACAGGTTATAATTTGCTTTGTGCATACTTTTAGGTGTTTGCAATTTTACCAAATTATAGAACTTTAATATTTTTGACTTAATAAATAAACGGTTTGTATGTTTTTTTTATATCCAACATGATGTATTATTTCGGTCGGAATGTGCACGGATTGAAATTTATACATTTACGATCGTCTGAAAGAGACAGAGACAGATTTAATGTCAGAGGTCATCCCAGCCAGAAACCAGATCCTTTGAGTACACAAACACATACACACGCACACGCACACGCACACGCACACACACACACACACACACACACACACACACACACACACACACACACGCACACACACACACACACACACACACACGCACACACACACACACACAGCAAATGGTTGGTATAAGGTTTAATTGTTGTTGATTGAAACATTATACGTTTACGATTTTTACTGACAAAAACCAAACGTTATTTTCTTGAGAAAGCAAAAGGTCTTTTAGATTAGATGCACAGCCCAGACAGAGACAGAAACACAATAGTTTTGTAATATGTAATTAATTTAGTCGTTATTAACATACTGAGATGAAGAATATCTTATTTTTAATAAGGTTGAAAGTATCTCTCATCATTATTTTTCTTTGTACTCTGTAAGCACAAATATTTTGAACAATCTCTTAAACAGGATCATATCAGTTCAATTTTTAACTTCTTTACTTAATCCATCCCGTAATTTTTATTTGACATACTGATATGCTAAAAGTTTTAAGTGTTGTATGTGCATACAAAGGTTTAAAATTATTTTTTAAGGTTTTATTTCTTCTTTTTTTTGTTGTTGAGAATAATTGTTGTACGTTCTTGGATAGCAGGTTATAGTTGACTTTGTGCATATTTTTAGCTGTTTGCAAATTCAATATGTCGGGGAATATCAATTTTTTTTTTTGATTCTGTAAATAATGGGTTTGAGACTTCTCTAAATCCAACATGATGTATTATTTTAACCGGTCTTCTTTTTTTTTGTAACACGAATCACACACACACACACACACACACACACACACACACACACACACACACACACACACACACACACACACACACACACACACACACACACACACACACACACACACACACACACACACACACGCACACACAGAGAAGGTGACAACATAGGTTGTAGTGTCCAAAGTTCATTGTCATCTGCAGTCGGTATTGTTTATCATGATGCTGATTATTATTTAAAACATGACCAACATTAGCATTTGAATAGAACATACATCCTCAAAGAGGTTGTTTCTTCCATTTGATGGATTGAATTATTACATGTACTAAAATATACATGTACTAATATATACAATACATGTATTGAGACAGAGGTCTCCAAATATTTTCCAGCAAGGTTTGCATACTGAAAAAACAAAGTCATTTTGATATTGTTATTACACACATACATGCATACATACATATACTACATATGAATATATGTATATTGTTATATATATACATATATACACATACATATACACACTGTATATATATATCCATATATGTATGTATATATATATATATATATATATATATATATATATATATATATATATATATATATATATATATATATATATATATATATATATATATATATATATATATATATATATACACACACATACATATATATATACACATGTCTATATATAAATAACTAAAAATGTTCAGCCTGTGCTAAAGGTGACAAAGCGTATCATTATTATTATTTATTGATATTGAAATGTAATGTTTTTGTCATTATATTACATATTTTTGCTCTTTTCAACATTTACATTTTTTAAATTTTTTGTTTGATTTGATTTTGTGAACATGCTGCTGGCCAACAAACAAACATATATACATGTACATTTATACATCGTATATACATACTTCACTTTTCCACACAATACAGTAGCTTTAAGTGATGATGTTTTTACAGAATTAAGAGTTAGAAAAGAAGAGAAAGAAGAAAAAAGCTCGTATTCATTCAACTAACAACACAAAAAACAGCAGTCTAAACTTCTTCTTCTTGCCTCTAACTCACAAATTTTTCTTCATTTTACCAACAAAAACTTCTGTGACCGAAGCAAAAATATGGATACTTCAAAATACGCTGTGAGTACTAGTATTTCAAAGTTGGTCTTCTTTTGTGTGTAATACCCTGCTAGTATTGCAAACTTATTGTTATTATTGTTATAATAGTAATTGTCAATTTATTTATTTACACAATGTATTGAACTTTCTGAAAAAAACACAACTTGAAGTAAGAATACAAGAACACCTTTTTCCTATTTGAGATATTTAGTTGTAATCAAAATGCAATACGATATAATAACATAATAATATGTATGTGTATGCACATATTTATGGAATTTTATCTGATCATTTTCACACTGCTTTGTTTTGATTTTTGTATTAAAAAAAAAAAAAAGACTGTAAAGAATGTGTTTTTATTTGATTATTCTTTTTGTGTTAAGTGAAGAAATGTGGCGTCATAAACTCCTGGTGCATTACACAACATTTATATGATCTATTTATTTATATTTATATAATCTACTGTCATGAGTTGAGGATAAAATAGTTTTTTTTTAGGAAATATGTAGGTACAGATGAATAAAGCATTTATTTAGATGTTGTATGAAATAGCAAAATTCCACCATTCATTTACATTTTACTCAATTTATGATGTGTAAAATGTAATTAATCTTACTTTTTTAATCAAAGGGATCTGTAGCTTGAAGAAGATACAATAAGAGTGATAATATAAAAAATGTATAATATGTGCAAGCTATAAGTAATAAACAACCTTAAGTTGCCAAAAGAGGCTAGCAGAAAAAGTATTTTTTCTCATCAAAAGGGGAGAAAAACAAGTTGAGATCTAAACATACTCTAAAACATTTGTATGCACAACATTGTATGTATTTGTATGTGGAATCAAAGTATGTAATTAAAAAAAAGGCTTGAAATAATATCAAATATGTATCAGTTTGAGAAACAGTATAAGCATATGGTGTTTTCAAAATACAACAAAGGAGAAGAACTGTACTTAATATCGTGTCAAACACTTCATATTTATTGAACATGATTTGGATCAAGTAAGTTTGGCTTCTTCACTCTCCCTTTTTTCTATGTGTTGAACTGTTTTGAGTATTAATTGTTTATTTTGAATATGATCCCAATAAACCGTATTGTTTTGTAATAATTGCGCGTGAAGCAGTCAACCCCATCTTTTTTTATCACGTATTTGTAAAAAATCCTCTAAAGGTTTCATGTAGCAACACCAGATTTAACTCCGACAACTCGATTATTCCAAAAAATAGTTGAAATAATATTCTCTTTTTGAAGCATTTTTTTTGCTGTTGATTTTGTTGTTTTTTTTTCTACCATCATATTTGACATTTTCCCTCTTAATAAACTGAAGAGAAATTAAGGCATAATTGGCGGCCTTTAGAAGGAGCCCACAGGTCAAAGTGGCGTCTGACTCACGGCGTTTGGAATGTAGTTTTTACAAAATAAACGCAGGATTGGGACGCATCAAACAGCAGGTGCCGCAAACAGCAGCAGGAAGTAATCGTTCATTAAAAAATAGGGAGACCGAAAAAATGGCCTGCGATAAACATGTCGTCTGTTATTATTATTATTATTAATGATTACGGTAAAAAAAAAACTTCAATCATGTGATTGTTGTAATTTTCCAAATAAACTTAAGTTATGTCTTTTTCATTTTTAAATGTGATAAAATATTTTGGAGGGAAGACCAAAAAAAAAAAATTACTGAAACGGACTTCTAATTTAGATTTTTTTTTAAACAATATTTATCTTTGGTATAGAAGCACCTTTTTGCCGATAAGTACTAGAAGAGTGGGAAAAAATAACTTGTTTAGTTGTGTTTCTTCTTGCTTTTCTTTTTAAATGTTGTATTATTTCAACCAACATACATTTACAGCACATTCTTATGACATCTATGTATATTTGTTCCCTCTAAAAAATGTAATAAAAACTAAGCTATAAATGTGATAAAACACATACTCCACGACTCAAAATACTCATTGTTTCATCCCAGACAACTTCATTTTACAAGGTTCCGAAGCTGAAGATGACACATTTTAATAACAGCACTGAAAGTAACAGGAGTGAGATTTTAGATGAAATATAACCTTATGGCATGTACGCTAATGTCATGTTGACACTAAAAACATTACAATCATCAACAAAAACATGTATTTAAAAATAATAATAATAATGTATGTAACAGGACTGTGTTGAGATTTGAACCCCCCGTCATAGTGTTCTATATATGATGGAATATACATAACATTTTATAAACTTACTTTTAATGTTCCTTCCCTGCAGAGGATGTGAATGATGCAACTACCTGTGGACCATGTGACTTATGGAGGAATATTATGTCATGTGTTAAGGTAACAGGACTGAGTGAAAATAACTAAAGCGTACATTTTAACATTATATTAAAGTATAGTTTGGATAACAAGTAACACAAAAATGTAAAAATTTGGGTTGTAAAACTTTGCTAATGTGAATTATCAAAAATTAATGCATTAATTATGTAAATTAAGATTAATCACACAATTGATTTTGTCCACTCTTTGACATTAAGTGTGGATGTTTACCTGGAAGGTGTGTTGTTATACGTCAGTGATCAGGTCAATCAGCACATGTCATGAAAAAATATTTTTATGAATTGTACAGTAAATTAAATCCTGTATTCATAGATTATATTCCTTGAAATATATTGATTATGTAGAACCGTCCTTTTGCAGTTTCGCTGAAATACATTTTGTATGACAAGAGCTAATGATTATTCCATGAAAAGATCAAGGCTCCAACATATTATTTACAATCACTATGATCATTATGCTTTTTTTTCATGGCATTATGTATGTGCAACCTGTAACTGTACAACACTAATAGCATTTAAATTCTCATATTATCTAATATAGACATTAGCAAATAGAATATACCTGC
>NC_084571.2:10500000-10572500 GCF_033978685.3 Nerophis lumbriciformis
TATATATATATATATATATATATATATATATATATATATATATATATATATATATATATATATATATATATTGTATATTGTATGTTTTTTTTCTTCTAAAATGAAAATCATTTGACTCGTCAGATATATTAAAGTTCTATAATTTGGTAAAATTGCAAACAGCTAAAAGTATGCACAAAGCAAATTATAACCTGTCATCCGAGAACGTACAACAATTATTCTCAACAACAACAAAAAAAAAAAGGAAAAATAAAACCTTAAAAAAAAAATTAAAAAAAAGTGTGTGTGTGCGTGTGCGTGTGTGTGTGTGTGTGTGTGCTTCGTGTGTGATTCGTGTGTGTGTGTGTGTGTGTGTGTGTGTGTGTGTGTGTGTGTGAGCACATGCTGTTTATTACGCGCGGGATTTTTGAACATTTTGACGACTTTTGACCACTTTTCCAACTTTTCTCCACCACTCCTCCCTTTGTTGGGGTTCACAAGGCAGGCTGCGGGACTCGTGGGACTGGAACCCTGAGAGGTATTTTGGATAAAATTTGAACTTTTTACCATTTTTGACTGTCTTATCTCCTCTTCTTCCACACCTTCCTGTGCACCATTGTTGTGTGTGTGTGTGTGTGTGTGTGTGTGTGTGTGTGTGTGTGTGTGCGTGGGTACAATTTCACGAATCGGGCTTTCGACTCTTCTCTCTTTCAGCTGAAACAAGCAAATATCTCCTGTCTGATATTTGAAAACATATCCAAAAGATCCAACCATTCCGTAAGCATCCAAGCACCATTTCTCACGCAAAGACTCGGTTGGAGGAATTTGAGTGCGTTTCAAAAAAACTCTACTTTTGCGAGGAGCGGCCAGGTAAGTTTTATTATTTTTATAAATGGAAACTGGCGTTTCACTAATCACGGCTGCTGAAACAAAGGGTTTCTCCATCATTTCCATTTCCTCTTGGCGCTCGTACTAACAAATACTTTGTTATAACCAAACCCATTCACATATGTGTGTGTGTGTGTGTGTGTGTGTGTGTGTGTGTGTGTGTGTGTGTGTGTGTGTGTGAGCACATGCTGTTTATTACGCGTGTGATTTTTGAACATTTTGACGACTTTTGACCACTTTTCCAACTTTTCTCCACCACTCCTCCCTTTGTCGGGGTTCACAAGGCCGGCTGCGGGACTCGTGGGACTCCTCATACCCCCCTCCCTCTGACCTTTCCATAACCCCACCACCTCTTCTCGGGTCATCAATCATTTCTGACACAAGGTGTATCACGGTCATTAATCATTTCTGACACAAGGTGTATCCCCCCTCCTCCCTCTCCCTCTGACCTTTCCATAACCCCACCCCCCTTTGACCTTTTGACCCCAAGGTCATTAATCATTTTTGACAGCTAGGTCATTAATCATTTTTGACAGCTAGGTCGTAAATCATTTTTGACAGCTAGGTCGTAAATCATTTTTGACAGCTAGGTCGTAAATCCTTTTTGACATAAGGTAGGGACTTAACCTTTTTCACCCGTCTGTCATGAGCGCAACAGATGATGCTCGGTATAGTTCATCCACAACTTTTTTCTTCTCCTGCTCATAAAGATCTGGCACAATCTTATCGCTGAAGTGGGTGCGCGACGGGATGTCGTAACGTGGCTCAAACACGTTCAGCATGTGTTTAAACCCTCGTTTTGCACAACCGAGTCTGCACCTATAAACCGCCGATTCAATGGCGCGGGGCATTCAAGCTCCTCCGTTACTCCGCTCACCATAACCACGCTGTGTGTGGACTGAACGTGCCAACAACTTTTTTTTGTTTTGTTTCATATATCAAACTGCGGATCACGTGTGTGCCTCCCCTCCCCACACCCACACCCAGACACACACCTAGACCGCGCCTCTTTTCTTCTTGTGACAGAGGAAGATTCAGAAGAACGACACCGCAGCGCTTCTGTTTCTAGCCGATACTACATCAAAAGTAACGTAAAATAATGCAGTAACGCATCATGTAGTAACGGTAACTGAGTTACTGAATATAAAAAAATAACGCGTTAGATTACTAGTTACCGCCGAAACTAACGGCGTTACAGTAACGCGTTACTTTGTAACGCGTTACTGTCCCAACACTGGTAGTAACGCACGACATTTGCTCCGTTACATTTACTTGAGTAACTTTTTAGATGAATTGTACTTGCCAGAGTTTTTTATTGTAACACTTTCTACTTTTGAGAAGAAGAAACGTTACTTTTACTCAGTCACATTGAGTTTCATTTCCTTGGTTACACGTGACGGCCACAGGTGGGTAGAAACGCGCTGCATTTGCTTGAGTAACTTTTTGGCTGAATTGTATTTGCAAGAGTAGTTTCAATGTAACGTACTTTTTACTTTTGAAGATTTTTGAGGAGAAGAAACCTTACTTTTACTCAGTCACATTGAGTTTCATTTCCTTGGTTACACGTGAGGGCCAAAGGTGGGTAGTAACGCGCTACATTTACTCAGTTACATTTGCTTGAGTAACTTTTTGGATGAATTGTAATTGCCAAAGTTTTTTAATGTAACACTTTCTACTTTTGAGTATTTTTGAGAAGAAGAGACGTTACTTTTACTCAGTCACATTGAGTTTCATTTCCTTGGTTACACGTGAGGGCCAGAGTTGGGTAGTAACGCGCTACATTTACTCCGTTACATTTGCTCTAGTAACTTTTTGGATGAATTGTACTTACCAAAGTAGTTTTAATGAAACACTTTTGAGTATTTGCAAACAAAAGGTTACTTTTACTCCGTCACATTGAGTTTCATTTCCTTAGTTACACGTGACGGCCAGAGGTGGGTAGTAACGCGCTACATTTACTCAGTTACATTTGCTTGAGAAACTTTTTGGCTGAATTGTACTTGCCAAAGTTGTTTTAATGTAACATACTTTTTACTATTTTTAAGAAAAAAAACATTACTTTTACTCCGTCACTTTGAGTTTCATTTCCTCACTTACCCGTGACGGCCAGAGGTGGGTAGTAACGTGCTACATATACTCAGTTACATTTGCTTGAGTAACTTTTTGGCTAAATTGTACTTGCCAGAGTAGTGTTAGTGCAACATACTTTTTACTTTTGAATATTTGAGAAAAAGAAACGTTACTTGTACTCGTTACATTGAGTTCCACTCCGATCGTTACATTTATTCATATCACAAATAACGCATTCTAGTGTCCGCGACCCTGCTCCCGGCAGCCACTGTCACGTAACTCTGTTACGCCAATCCCACATTAGCAGCATTTCACCAATTAAATGAGCATTTCACCAATTAAATGAGCACAAAATACAGCTACAGGAAGTTAAAATACCGTATTTTCCTCACTATAAGGCGCACCTAAAAACCTCCAATTTTGTCAAAAGCTGACCGTGCGCCCTATAATCCGGTGCACCTTATATAAGGACCAATATTGAGCCTCCAACAGGTAAAAGATTCAATCAATCAATTACAACTGCGGTAAGCAGCCGCCGACTTCATTTTCCCCCGTCTTCATTTTCCCCCGTAGAAGAAGAAGAAGCGCGCGGTGCATGCTGGGATATATGACTGCGCGAGGCGTGCCGTTTCATTTCCATTTGTTTGTTTATGTATGTAGCCCATACTTGTCAACCCTTCCGGATTTTCCGGGAGGCTCCCGAAATTCAGCGCCTCTCCCGAAAACCTCCCGGGACAAATTTTCTCCCGAAAATCTCCCGAAATTCAGGCGGACCTGAGTGACGTGTCGACAGCCTGTTTTCACGTCCGCTTTCCCACAATATAAACAGTTTGCCTGCCCAATCACGTTATAACTGTAGAATGATCGAGGGCGAGTTCTTGGTTTCTTATGTGGGTTTATTGTTAGGCAGTTTCATTAACGTTCTCCCAGTGCGGCAACAACACACAACTACAGCAGTCATGTTTTCGTCTACCGTAAAGCAGTTCGTCTGCCGTAAACAGCAATGTTGTGACACTCTTAAACAGGACAATACTGCCATCTACTGTACATGCATATGTGACACTAACATCTACGGCTTTTAGAGAGTGCAGTGCACAACTGCGCACACAACAAGGAGACAAAGCAGGATGCATCATCAGAGAGGGTGTTCAGCATGGCTAGAAAAATAGTGACAGAGAATAATAGGATGGACAATTCAACTCTTAACTCAACAATGAGTAGATGAGTGTTATGTGTGTGTATATGTGTAAATAAATGAACACTGAAATTCAAGTATTTCTCTTATATATATATATATATATATATATATATATATATATATATATATATATATATATATATATATATATATATATATATAGCTAGAATTCACTGAAAGTCAAGTATTTCTTTTATATATATATATATATATATATATATATATGAAATACTTGACTTGGTGAATTCTAGCTGTAAATATACTCCTCCCCTCTTAACCACGCCCCCAACCACGCCCCCGCCCCACCCCCTATTCCGGTGCGCCTTATAGTGCGGAAAATACGGTAGGTCAGTATTTTTTTTTTTTAAAGTATAAATACCTACTTGTTTAATAAGTATCAGAATGTTCCTGAAGAAGACCCTTTAATTACGCGACATGACCTTAGCAACATCCCGGCTGTTTGAGACAACTGCTGAACAGAAACCTCCTTTAAAAAAAGTTTACTATAAAAAGCGATTGTTTGTTTCTGACAAGCCTAATAACCACAAGTGTTGTTTAAACATTACCAACACCAAAAAGCAGTAGAAAGTTGTACCTACCTGTTAGATCTGTACCTCTACAGCAGTGGTTCTTAACCGTGTTGGAGGTACCGAACCCCACCAGTTTCATATGCGCATTCACCGAACCCTTCTTTAGTGAAAAATAAAATGTTTTTTTTTTCAAATTCAAGAAAAAGTCATGTTTTTTTTTTACTGGTGCACAAAATGAACCGTGCATGAACATCACCTTGTTCAAAGAACAAAACCAACACGGTGCACAAACTCAAAACAAATTACACACCTTACACACATTACCATTAATTGATTAACGTGGATCCCAACTTAAACAAGTTGAAAAACTTATTCGGGTGTTACCATTTAGTGGTCAATTGTACGGAATATGTACTGTACTGTGTAAACTGTACTGGGTATTCTCTTCCTTTGCAATCGGCTAGTAAAAGTTTAAATCGATCAATCAAACACCCTGCAAATCAGATGGAAAATTAGAGGGAACATTGTTTGGGGGTATTGTACGCTGATAGGGAGAACTTTTTATTTACACAATAAGTTGGATGTGTCTTTACCTCCGTGGCGGAGGCTCCGCCAAACCCCTGAGGCCGACTCACAGAACCCCTAGGGTTCGATCGAACGCAGGTTAAGAACCACTGCTCTACAGTTACTTTCACTAGCTTATTAGCATTTTTTTATTATTATTATTTTTTTATTAACGTCTGACATAGCTAAACAAGTTGAATTGTCCACATTCTCTCCCTAGTGCACGAGAGGCACACTGCGTATGGCCATCAGTCATATTACAGGCCTCACATTTTAACTTTTTAAAAACACAAGCATTATAAACAAAATATGGCAGAAACAAAATACTATAAATAAATCAAAATAAATGTGAAAAATTCGCAAGATGGCACCTTATGGATATATGCACGTTGTCCATATCGATTAAAAAAAAGTGTTCATGTATGAGGTCAAGTCTTATACATAGGACTGCACGATTATGGACAAAATAAAGCTGACTTTTATCAATATTGAAATCACAATTATTAATCATGATTATTCACCGTTTGGGTGTGAACGCGACACAGTCATGTAAATTGTAATAGCTAATAAAAATGCTCTACATTCTGGATCTATATATTTAAAGACAAATATTTGTGTTTTTGTTCATTAATAGTATCAGCGTGTCAGATTTTTTTTAATACCATGATGCCTTTATCTCTATTTTTTCATTTTCATAGAGAAATGTACATTTACATGTACTAATGTGTGTACATGTACATGCTGTGTCAGGACAGATCCATTGAACTTTGAGAAGAAATATGTCGTACACCATAAAACATTAACAAAATGCTATTTCACATGAATGGTTATTAAAATAATTACTTTGTGGAAAGGAAAAAAACATGTAAAAAAAACACGGTGTTTAAGAAATTCGAGTTGGCAAAAAGGAACTAAAATTAAAAAATATATATATAAGTTTTATTTAAAAAAGAAATCTTTGAAGGCTGCCCCATACAACACATATGGAAAATGGGAGGACTTTTTTGACTGCCCGTTGCCATGGGAAGCCATATTCAAACTAATCTATAAAACTACTATCGATGTGCAATAGATGTACCCACGGGGAAAATGTTAAAATTATGGAATATGACAGAGTCAGATGACTGCCGATTTTGTTGTCAGGAGTCTGAATCCACCCTGCATTTGTTTTGGTATAGTCATATTGTGTCTTCGTTTTGGGTGGAAGTTGAAAAAATGTGTTTAAGGATTGGTTTGTTTATGATGCTTGATGTGGTTTCTGTTATTTTGGGAGAGTTCATTGGCAGTCATGATTTAATCAAATTTAATTTTAGTACTCGGTAAAAGGTTTATTTTTAAGGCCAAAAACAGATATTCAGTAATTTTTAACTTTACATGGTTGAAACCGATAATGATGCCAAAAAACATAAAAAAAGATGGGAAGTCCTCAAAGGCTTATGTTGAAAGTGTAATTATGTTTATAGATTATATGCTATCTGTTGTTGTGTTCCCTAATTTGAGTGACCTGAACATAATCTGGACTGTACATAAATGTTTTTTTTTTTTAATGTTATTTTGTTTCTATATTATATTCAATCTGTTGTGTTCCCAAATGTTTTTATTTTTTTTATTTTTTTTCCCCTCAGTGTACATGAATGAAGGTGTGTGTTGCTGACCTGGTTGCTGACCTGGTTTTAAAATCCCTTTAACCAAATCTAATTTCATTTACAACCTGGTCTCGTGAAGATAAGGTCCTTTTTCTTTTCTTTTTTTAGATAAGATAAATAAATATTTTCTTGGATAAAAAAGAAAGTAAAACAATATAAAAATAATTACATAAAAAAATAGTAATTAATGAAAATGTTAGTGGACCAGCAGCACATACAATCATGTGTGCTTCAGGGACTGTGTCCCTTGCAGACCTGTTGTCTATGTTGTGGGAACCAGAATATTGGTAGCAGAAAGAAACAACCCCTTTTGTGTGAGTGGGTGTGGATGAGTGTGAATGGGGGAGGGAGGTTTTTTTTTGGGTTAATGCACTAGTTGAAAGTGTATCGTGTGTTTTTTTCTATGTTGATTTTATAAAAAAAACAAAAACAAAAACAAAAAACACGGTGTTTACTTTTTGATATCAATATAAAAGACAAAGCAGTTTGGCTAATGAAGAAAAAGTCAAACAAGCTTTGTTCAACAACCACCATGTACTTCAGTGCAACAGTTTGGCCAACAAAAATAAACACGAGTGATACCTCTAATATCTAACATACAATCTTGGTGCCCCACCGACAACTCATCCAGCGTTCAATTCGATGAGATGACAAAACATTTGAGCTAGTATTGATGTTATTGGAACACTAACAAAGTTTGCAGTTAAATTAAAGGACGAGTGAACATGCCAGTAAACAAACTACAGACTTTATAAACAATTTGTGGCAAAGTTCCCGACACATCGCCTTATGCATGCTAACTCAGTCCCAGCAGCTGACGGAAAGACGCCAGCTGCACGTTCAAAATTAAACTCCTACATCAAATATTTTTCACCTCCCAACGGCATTGCGCTCTTAATCGCACACCGAGACTCCACGGAAGTAGAAGTGATTGAAACGAAGAGATCTGCTCCGTTAGCTCGGAGGGAACATTTTCAAAGCAAAGTCAATGCAGTCGCCGCCATGTTTATGCTGCGGCACTTCAGTATTGAGGAAGTAAGCCGTTGCTTAAAATGCATTAATAAATGACAGCTTTTCGGTAAATACAAATTAAAACTGTATTACTAACAGTCTGGAATTTTACCGCTGTCTATCAATTATACCGTTTATAGTTACAGCCCTAGTCCATTAACAAATCAAAAGTCAAGGGCATGAGAAAGTGTCTGAAATCAGATTTCTTGGGGTCATCTTGGATGAAAAGCTCATATATTGCATGTGAAAAATAAGCTATCTAAAAGTTTATTTATTTTGAACAAGGTTAAATACAGTTTCCCGTATAATACAATGAGAATGTTATATTGCTCAATTATTCTACCTTATTTCAATTATTGTGCAGAAATATGGGGAAATACATATCACAGCAACATAATGCCTTTATTTCTTTCACAGAAAAGAGCAATTCGTATCATTTTTACAGTAGGATATAGAGACCACACAAATCCACTCTTCATTAGGTCAGGATTATTAAAACTAAAAGACATTGCAGAATTGCATACTCTATTAGTGATGTTCAAAGTTAGAAATAAAGTTCTCCCAAAGGACTTACAAAAGTTATTTGTGTTCACGTCGGAAGATGAGAATCACAGAAGGCCGTATGACTTTAAATATCCAAGAGTGCGAACAAATTTGAAGCAAATGTGCTTATCTGTTGCTGGTGTGAAAGCATGGAATTCTCTAGACAGACTTAAAAAGTTGCAAGAGTATCTTTGATTTTAAAAGGAGTTACAAAAAGAGACAACTGGAATTACATCAAACTGATTTTTGATTGGAACGTGTCATTTTGAAAATGCTTAAACGAAAATGAAAAGTATGTTGGAGTTGGGGTGTTGATGGAGGGAACAGTGATAAAGTCATCTAAATAATTTGTGTTAAAAAGGGGGCAGATAAATATGAGAATAGTATTCTTCCATCTGCTCCTTTTTGATCATGGAAATGTACAAGAAACAAAAAAACAATGAAAGTGTCAACTGTATATGGCTTGTATATATGCATTTTCATGAAAGGAATAAAAAGAAATGATGATGATGATGATGATGATGATGATGAAGGGCGGTCACGGCATGTTGTTGCCGTAAATGTTGGTCAAATTTTAGGGCATTACTGCAAATCACAAGGGCAGTCGCGGCAAATGCCGCGGTTAAATTCGAGCCCTGTATTAGCTATAGGACATACTTTCCAACCCTCCCGAATTTTCCGGGAGAATCCCCAAATTCAGTGCCTCTCCCGAAAACCTCCCGGGACAAATATTCTCCCGAAAATCTCCCGATTTTAAGCCGGAGCTAGAAGCCACGCCCCCTCCAGCTCCATGCGGACCTGAGTGAGGACAGCCTTTTTTCATGACGGGGTGACAAGAACTAAATCATCCAGACTAGAGGTAAATTGTATTATTATGTTTAGCTTACCTAAAAATAAATATATTTATTAATTTAAAAAAATAAAATAAATAAATACATGTTTACTATATTTTGCTAAAAACATCAAAATTAATTTTATTTTTTATTTTTTCCTGACTCCTTATTACATCCAGCCATAGAATTATACATTAAAATAAACATATTTGAAATAATTGATTTTAAATTATCATAATAATTCATTTAAAATGACCATATTTAATTATTAAAATAATTGCTTGTTTATCAACAACTTTAGCATTTTATTCATTACATTTTGAAACTCTCAGAAGCCAAGTTATATTCCTTAATATTTATTTATGCAAGTTTGAAGTATCAATTATCTAAACACAGTTTTGTTTGCATATTTTCAGGATGTAGATATCTATATATCTATATATAAATATATATATATGTATGAAATACTTGACTTGGTTGAATTCTAGCTGTCAATATACCCCTCTCCTCTTAACCACGCCCCCAACCACGCTCCGCCCCACCCCGACCACGCCCCCACCCCCCACCTCCCGAAATTGGAGGTCTCAAGGTTGGCAAGTATGCTATAGGAGCATATAGTTATCGTTTTAGTTTATTTCGTGCATGCATAAAAATTCTAGTTACAGCATTATAGCATGTCCGAAAAGGAGTAGGAAGAAGCAGAGCTCATTAAATAATTGTTTGTACTCAATGTGTAACACAACAGACTCCGAGAGGGACAAACGGTAGAAAGTGGATGGATGGATGTTTATCAAGATCCTTCCTTGTACTTCGTGAACACTGAGTCAGAACAGTTTCTTAAACTGGATCATATTAGTACATTCTTTATTAATCCATTCCATCATTTAATTCCACATACTGATATGCTAAAAGGTCTTAAGTGTTGTACGTGCATAAAACTGTTTTAAGTGAGTTTTCTCTTAGTTTATATATAGAAGAATTGTACATTCTCAGGTAGCTGGTTATAGTTTGCTTTGTACATATTTGCAAATGAACCTAGTCAATATTTTTGATTTAATAAATAAATCATAAGGCAACACCACAACGACTTTCATCTCCAGCACAATTGCAAAGCTACAAGAAATAAACGCCACGACACAACTTTAACACCGGACCAAATTTCGGCATGTTGAAAACAAAACTTAGTATGTTAGTATTATTGAAAAACTCTAAGATGTTTTTATTTATTTCATTTACTTGTCCAACTTTGTTCATCGCACATTTTTAAATATATGTACCGTATCGGACTGCTTTGAGGTCGGTAAGCACCACCTTACATAATCCGTGCATAAAGCGCACCGGATTATAGGCGCACTGTCGATTTTTGAGAAAATTAAAAGATAATAAGTGCGCCTTACAGCACCTTATGGTATATATATAAATAGGTTTTCAGTATCCGACTGGAATAACTTCACATGGAGCTGTGACAATAGAAGAAACTGAATTATTTCATGAATCAGACGAACATAGTGCATGGAAACGCACTGACTGTAAAAAGTGACAAGGCAGCAAAAACATCTTCAATGATGACTTTCAAACTAGTAAAAATAACTTTTATATCATGTGCTGTCATGCGTGTCAGCAGAAAAGTTCACATTTTAGCTTACAGGAATTCTACTTCCAACTTTCTCACACACACACACACACACACACACACACACACACACACACACACACACACACACACACACACACACACACACATGCTCTCCCCTAACTTTAAAAGGGTTTGACTAGAATTACACTTGGATTTCACTCTTTTTGAATGCAATGATAAACAAATCTCGCTTTCTCCTTATATTTTTGGACTTGATTGTCTCTTTTTTCATTAAAAATCAATAGTTGTAAGGTGAAAAACCTTTGGAGAAGGTGGAAACACACAAATGCAATTAGGGACCAATAAAAAAAAATTATATTTCAATGAACCATTTTCTAAAGTTAAGTATTTTCAAAAGTTCATATACTAGTGATGGGTCCGGCAACACCGATGCTTCGGCGCATGCGTCGAGCTCATAGAGCAAAACCCTGTGTCGGTGCACGTACCGCTTTTAGAAAGTCACGTGACCGATCATGAGCTGTTTCGGTCACGTGACCGATACGCAGTGTTGGGACTAACGCGTTACAAAGTAACGCGTTACTGTAACGCCGTTAGTTTCGGCGGTAACTAGTAATCTAACGCGTTATTTTTTTTTATTCAGTAATTTAGTTACCGTTACTACATGATGCGTTACTGCGTTATTTTACGTTACTTTTGATGTAGTATCGGCTAGAAACAGAAGCGCTGCGGTGTCGTTCTTCTGAATCTTCCTCTGTCACAAGCCGGAGAGAAGAAAAGAGGCGCGGTCTATGTGTGTTTGTGTGTGGGGGGCGGGGGGGGGGGGAGGGGAGGTTTGATCCGCGGTTTGATATATGAAACAAAAAAAAAAAGTTGTTGGCACGTTCAGTCCACACACAGCGTGGTCATGGTGAGCGCAATAACGGAGGAGCTTGAACGCCCCCGCCATTGAATCGGTGTGTTTATAAGTGCAGATTCGGTTGTGCAAAACGAGGGTTTTAAACACATGCTGAACGTGCTTGAACCACGTTACGACATCCCGTCGCGCACCCACTTCAGCAATAAGATTGTGCCAGATCTTTATGAGCAGGAGAAGAAAAAAGTTGTGGATGAACTATCCCGAGCATCATCTGTTGCGCTCATGACAGACGGGTGGACGTCCAGCGGAACTATAAGCGCTCACTTCATCACAGCAGACTGGGAGATGAGAAGACACGCCCCCTCTACGAGAGTCACCTTGCGCAGGTACTGACACAAGCAGTGGAGGAATGGAAGATAAAGATATCCCAGTCACATGTGATAATGCCAAAAATCAAATAATTACAGAGAATGAGGCAGGACTGGGACCACATATAGGTGCTTTGCACATGTAGTGAATTTGGCATTACAGAAGGGAATCTCAGTCAATAGGATGGAGCGCCTCTTTGGGAGGATCAGGAAGGTTTCTTACTTCCACCCAAGCACAACAGCTGCTCATGTGCTTAAGACAAAGCAAGAAATGCTAAAGCTGCCTGCTCATACATGATGTCCCAACGAGGTGGAACTCCACTTATGATATGTTGGAGCAGCAGGCAGCTATATACTCTGCATTGACCCACAACACCCTGAAGACAAATGTCACCCTGTCTGATGATGATGTGAGAGTGGCAGATGAGGTCCTCTAGGTGCTTAAACCCCTCAAAAGTATTCCATCTCTACTGAGCACTGAAACTTCACCATCTGTGTCAATGATCCTGCCACTGAAAACAAGGATTCTACAATCCATGGCTCCAAGTGTGGAAGACAGCAGCATCACTCCAGATGTCAGGCTTTATTTCACTACCTATGTTTCAAGGAAGATGATGTTTCTTCTTATGTTGCACTTAAACTTGTTTTTTATTAATGGTCATTGGTCCAAGTTTAAAGAAAGGAGGAATGCCTTTTTATGTTGCACTGTTTTTCATTAATTATGTTAAAAGGAAAATAAAAATGCATGTCAAGTTGATCAACAGATTGTATTATTCTCCAGTGCAATAACAGTACTGAAATGAAGGCAAAAAGGGCATTAATGGGAGCTTTAAAAAAAAAAGAAGAAAAAAAGAAGTAACTAAATAGTTACTTTTCACAGTAACGCATTACTTTTTGGTGTAAGTAACTGAGTTAGTAACTGAGTTACTTTTGAAATAAAGTAACTAGTAACTGTAACTAGTTACTGGTTTTCAGTAACTAACCCAACACTGCCGATACGCGAACTGTGTCGCACTGACGCCTCCTCTGTGCCCTGTGAGCGGGTCTTTTCTACAGCCGGAGAAATAATAACTAAGAAGAGAAATCGTCTAAAATTTAATACATTGGAAAAACTGTTTTTTTAAAATAAAAATGTGTAAAAAAAAAAAAATAATAATAATTCCCAGTCCACAAGCATCTTCATTTACAACACATTCTCTTAGATTTCCATGTTATGATACATGTTCACATTATTTATTGACTGTATCTAAAATAGATAAAAATATATTTTTATTTAAATGAATATATGAAATAATCCTAAATGAAATGCAATGACTTGGTTTATATTATTGTATATACTAGGTCAGTGGTTCTCAAATGGGGGTACGCGTACCCCTGGGGGTACTTGAAGGTATGCCAAGGGGTATGTGAGATTTTTTAAAAATGTCTGTCAAAAATAACTGTGAAAAGAAATGCAACAATGTAATATCCAGTGTTGACAGCTAGATTTTTTGTGGACATGTTCCACAAACATTGATGTTAAAAAAAACATTTTTTGTGAAGAATTGTTTAGAATTAAGTTCATGAATCCAGATGGATCTCTATTAAAATCGCCAAAGAGGGCACTTTAAGTTGATGATTACTTCTATGTGTAGAAATCTTTATTTATAATAGAATCACTTGTTTATTTTTCAACAAGTTTTAGTTATTTTTATATCTTTTTTTTCAAATAGTTCAAGAAAGACCACAACAAATGAGCAATATTTTGCACTGTTATACAATTTAATAAATCAGAAACTGATGACATAGTGCTGTATTTTACTTCTTTATCTCTTTTTTTCAACCAAAAATGCTTTGCTCTGATTAGGGGGTACTTGAATTAAAAAAATGTTCACAGGGGGTACATCACTGAAAAAAGGTTGAGAACCACTGTACTAGGTCATAAAATCAGTGTCAGTTGAGTCGGTCCATTGGTTGCCTGTAGGGATTTTTAATGTCCAGCAGATGTCAGTATTTAGTCACACAGTATCGACACAGTATCAATACAGTTTTGCAATGTGTCGAAACGCTTCATGACGCCTCTTCAACCCATCACTAATATATACTGACCCTTTACAGCTCGGATTTGAAATGAAGCATTTAACAATTAGCAATTAAAATAAATTCAACACATCAAATGATACATCAAAATAATATAAGTCATCTCACCTTCAGCCACTGCTCCAAGAGCAGTGTTTGTTGGCCTGAAGTCTGAGCTGGAGCTGCAGACTTAAATGAGTGGACGTGATTGCTTCAGGTGAGAGCCTTCCTGATTGCTGGATGGCCTTCAGCTGTTGGGAAATTTGGACTGTGATTCCAGTTCTCTACTCTGTGGGGGAAATGGGAGCCAAACTTACATTTTGAAATGAGGCCCTTCTGTTTGGGTGAAGGCTTTGGCCTTGTGTAGAGTTTGCACGCACGCAAACGCACACACACACACACACACACACACACACACACACACACACACACACACACACACACACACACACACACACACACACACACACACACACGGGGTACACCCTGGACAAGTTGCCACCTCATCACAGGGCCAAGACAGATAGATAGACAACAGCCCCATTTTTTTAGTCTTTGGTATGACTCGGCCAGGGTTTGAACTCACTACCTACCGATCTCAGGGCGGTGTCTCTAACCACTAGGCCACTGAGTAGATTCCAGATCAGAAGTTGCTCAAAAGTTACTCAATACCTGAGTAATTTTTTCACGGGATACTTACTCTTACTCGAGTAATTATTTTGATGACTACTTTTTACTTGTAGTTGAGTCACATTCATCTAAAGCTCAGGGCCGCATGGAGGAAAATCTGTGCACACGCAGGACCCGACTATCAAAATCATGGCATTAAAACTAAACAATAAAGACATCTTGTCATCCGGACCAAAGGGGAAGCGAACCATCCAGACTGTTATCGACGCAAAGTTCAAAATCCAGCGTCTGTGATGGTATGGGGGTGCATTAGTGCCCAAGGCATGGGTAACTTACACATCTGTGAAGGCACTATTAATGCTGAAAGGTACATACAGGTTTTGAAACAACATATGCTGCCATCTAAGCGCCGTCTTTTTTATGGACGCCCCTGCTTATTTCAGCAAGACAATGCCAAGCCACATTCAGCACGTGTTACAACAGCGTGGCTTCGTAAAAAAAGAGTGCGGGTACTTTCCTGGCCCGCCTGCAGTCCAGACCTGTCTCCCATCAAAAATGTGTGGCGCATTATGAAGCGTAAAATACGACAGCGGAGACCCCGGACTGTTGAACGACTGAAGCTCTACATAAAACAAGAATGGGAAATAATTCCACTTTCAAAGCTTCAACAATTAGTTTTCTCGGTTCCCAATCGTTTATTGAGTGTTGTTAAAAGAAAAGGTGATGTAACACAGTGGTGAACATGCCCTTTCCCAACTACTTTGGCACGTGTTGCAGCCATGAAATTCTAAGTTAATTATTATTTGCAAAAAAAAAAAAAAAAGTTTATGAGTTTGAACATCAAATATCTTGTCTTTGTAGTGCATTCAATTAAATATGGGTTGAAAAGGATTTGCAAATCATTGTATTCCGTTTATATTTACATCTAACACAATTTCCCAACTCATATGGAAACGGGGGTTGTACTTTGGCCAAAAATAAAACACACACATGCTGAAAATATTACAATAAAAATATAGAAAAAAAATACTGGCAGCAGTAAAGTTTAGATCCATGAAGGAAAGAAGAAAGTGAATGAATGTTTATAACTGAATACATTTACATATGCATAAACATGTGTTTTCTTTTGTATTTTATTTTTTAATGAATTAAGTAACGTTTATGACAACCTTTTTCCAAAACACAATATAGAATGTCAGATATTGAATTGAATTGAATTATATTTATATAGCGCTTTTCTCTAGTGACTCAAAGGGCTTTTACAAAGTGAAACCCAATATCTAAGTTACATTTAAACCAGTGTGGGTGGCACTGGGAGCAGGTGGGTAAAGTGTCTTGCCTAAGGACACAACGGCAGTGACTAGGATGGCGGAAGTGGGGATCGAACCTGTAACCCTCAAGTTGCTGGCACGGCCACTCTACCAACCGAGTTATACCGCCCCTATAACAGGATAATGCATACATTTATCATTTGTTTTCAAAACGCTTACAAAAAAGTGGGACCCCAAAAATGTACTGTGGGATCCCATTTTTATGACCCCATTTTGAAAATTCCTAGCGCCATTTTAATTCCCCCCCCGCATTGAAAGTAAACAGGTTTTTAAAAGGAAACTAATATTTTATCTGAGTCTGTAAATTAGTTTGGTTTTGTATTGTGTAGTTATATTTATATGGTAATTAATATTCTGAGACTGTAAATTGTTTTGTTTGTTGATGATATTTATTTGTTTCTGTATTGTGTAGTTATAATTATATGTTTTTACTTGTAATTGTATTGAGTTTGTGGACCCCAGGAAGACTAGTGGGTTGTTGTGGCAACCAGCTAATGGGGATCCTCAATAAAAATCAAAAATCAAATCAACACTGATGGAGTATTGGTGCGTGCAAAACAGCAGCAGGCGGCTGTGGCCTGTGGGCCGGTTCTAATACTAATCAAATATCCCGGGGGCCAGAGATAATTTATTGGCGGGCCGGATCTGGCCCGCGGGCCTTGACTTTGACACCCCTGTTCTAAAGTAACGGTAGTCTTAATTGAGTACAATTTTTGGGTACTCTACCCTCCTGTGGGGACGGCCCGGCCCCCTGATTGTCACCCCCCTTGAAAAAAAAGAAAAAAAAAACGTTCTTACTCTTGCGGTCACAGCCACCGTCTTGCTCATGGGACCGGGGTCTATTCCAGAACTGCTTGTTGGCGAACCCGTGCGGAGTTGAATGTTTTACCACTTGGACTCAGGTGTGAAGAATGCACAGACGGTGGTTAAACATTCACGAGTGTGCCATTAATGATCAAGCTGGGTTGGAAAAAAGAAAAAGAAAAAAAGAATGTTTTGTGCGATTGTCGGACTTGTGCAAGGTTGCAGCTTGTTAATGGACGTTTATTGCGGACAAAGCTGTGGATTTACGGCCACCTTCTGATAGCTAATGAGGGGCATGATTGACGGGCTTAATGAGCATGTCGGATACAAAAGTACGATAATCTCAAAGGACTATTTGTAGAGCTCCAATTCTTTGGCCACCACACCATTTACTCCATCCTTAAGGGTTATGTTTTCATACCTGATACAAAACTAACAGTGTTTTAATAACATTGGGTGCCAGTTATATGATGAACAACAAAACAGAAAAACAACTCTTATTCATTGTTATATTACTTAACAGAACAATGGTTTAGTTGAATAAAATTCTACCCAAACATTTAATAAAGTCAAATACAAATAAGGCAACAAGAGAAGTATCCAACACTAATCTTTTCTAAAGTAAATTTGTACAGCAGATATGATCATCTACATCATATGATTTGTCTGAGTGGCTGGACAGGACAAAAACAACTTATATATATATATATATATATATATATATATATATATATATATATATATATATATATATATATATATATATATATATATATATATATATAAAATATGTATGTATGTATGTATGTATGTATATATATATACATATAAATACACATGTAAATATATACATACATATATACACTTATAAATACACATGTAAATATATACATATATATACACACTTATATACACACATACTGTATACACATTTGAATACATGTATATACATATATACACACACACATATATATATATATATATATATATATATATATATATATATACATACATATATACATTCATACATATATACATATATACACACATATATATATACAGCATACACACACATATATATATATATATATATATATATATATATATATATATATATATATATATATACTGTATATATATATATATATATATATATATATATATATATATATATATATATATATATATATATATATATATATATACTGTATATAGTGTTGTACCGATACCAACATGCATTTCAATACTTTTCGATACTTTTCTAATTAAAGGGGACCACAAAAATGGCATTATTGGCTTTATTATAAAAGAAAATCTTAGGGTACATTAAACATATGTTTCTTATCGCAATTTTGTATTTAAATAAAATAGTGAACATACAAGACAGCATTTCTTTTATTAGTAAGTAAACAAACAAAGGCTCCTAATTAGTCTGCTGACGTATGCAGTAACATATTGTGTCATTTATCATTCTATTATTTTGTCAACATTATTAAGGACAAATGGTAGGAAATTAATTATTAATCTACGTGTTCATTTACTGTTAATATCTGCTTACTTTCTCTTTTAACATGTTCTATCTACACTTCTGTTCAAATTTAATAATCAATTTAATCTTCTGTTGTTTGGATGCTTTACATTAGTTTTGGATGATACTACAAATTTGGGTATCAATCCGATACCAAGTAGTTACAGGATCATACATTGGTCATATTCAAAGTCCTCATGTGTCTAGAGACATATTTCCTAAGTTATAAACATAATATGAACTTGGTGGGGTGGGTTGATATGTACTTTTTAGAGGCGGTATAGTACTGAATATGATTATTTAGTATCGCGGTACTATACTAATCAAATCAAATCAAATCAACTTTATTTATAAAGCACATTTAAAATGTACCACAGGGGTAGCCAAAGTGCTGTACAATGAACAGGTTAAAAGATAAAACGAGTACCGAGCAAACACAACACAACACAAACAGAACACGATAAAAAATAAATAATTAAAATAGAATTAATAAAAACGTAAAAACATAAAAACAGGATCACAGCAGGTGTATTATGGGGCGCCATTGCAGGATGGATATCACTCAGTGTTAAAAGCCATGGAATAAAAGTATGTTTTTAAGAGAGATTTAAAAACAGGAAGAGAGGAGGCTTGTCTAACACTCAGGGGTAGGTCGTTCCAGAGCTTGGGAGCAGCAACGGCGAAAGCTCTGTCACCTCTAAGCTTCAGCCTTGTGTCAGGGACCGTCAACAGCAGCTGATCGGCTGATCTTAAGGATCGGGTGGGGCAGTAAGGCTGAAGGAGGTCGGAGAGATAGGTTGGCGCGAGGTTGTTTAGACATTTAAAAACAAATAAAAGGAGTTTAAAATTGATTCGGTAACGCACAGGGAGCCAGTGAAGGGACGCTAAAATAGGGGTGATGTGCTCACGTCTGCGGGTCTGTGTTAGCAGACGAGCAGCAGAGTTCTGCACGAGCTGCAGGCGGGCGAGGGAGGCCTGGCTAATGCCAACATACAGGGCATTACAATAATCAAGACGAGTCGAGATAAAGGCGTGGATTAATTTCTCAAGATCATGTCCTGATAGAAGCGGTTTCACTTTCGCTATTTGGCGTAATTGATAAAAGCTTTTTTGATTGACGCTGCTGATTTGTTTTTCGAATTTAAAATCTGAGTCAAACTTTACCCCCAGGTGTGTGACACAGTCGCTGAGATACGGGGTCAGAGTGCCGAGGTCAACGTTGGGGGAGGGAGAGCGACTTGGACCGAACAATACTAATACTGGTATACCATACAACCCTAGTGTACATATGTATACACATATATACGTCTATACATATATACACACATTTATACATGTATACACATACGTATATACTGTATATGTGTATACATGTATAAATGTGTGTACATTCGTACATATAGAGTCGCTATCAAAAGTTTACATACACTTGTAAAGAACATAATGTCATGGCTGTCTTGAGTTTCCAATAATTTCCACAACTCTTATTTTTTTGTGATAGAGTGATTGGAGCACATACTTGTTGGTCACAAAAAACATTCATGAAGTTTGGTTCTTTTCTGAATTTATTATGGGTCTACTGAAAATGTGACCAAATCTGCTGGGTCAAAAGTATACATACAGCAATGTTAATATTTGCTTACATGTCCCTTGGCAAGTTTCACTGCAATAAGGCGCTTTTGGTAGCCATCCACAAGCTTCTGGTTTAATTTTTGACCACTCCTCTTGACAAAATTGGTGCAGTTCAGCTAAATGTGTTGGTTTTCTGACATTGACTTGTTTCTTCAGCATTGTCCACATGTTCTCAATGGGGTTTAAGTCAGGACATTGGGAAGGCCATTCTAAAACCTTAATTCCAGCCTGATTTAGCCATTCCTTTACTACTTTTGACGTGTGTTTGGGGTCATTGTCCTGTTGGAACACCCAACTGCGCCCAAGACCCAACCTCCGGGCTGATGATTTTAGGTTGTCCTGAAGAATTTGGAGGTAATCCTCCTTTTTCATTGTCCCATTTACTCTCTGTAAAGCACCAGTTTCATTAGCAGCAAAACAGGCCCAGGGCATAATACTATCACCACCATGCTTGACGGTAGGCTTGGTGTTCCTAGGATTAAAGGCCTCACTTTTTCTCCTCCAAACATATTGCTGGGTATTGTGGCCAAACAGCTCAATTTTTGTTTCATCT
Organism: Nerophis lumbriciformis; assembly: GCF_033978685.3. Lineage (NCBI taxonomy): Eukaryota > Metazoa > Chordata > Actinopteri > Syngnathiformes > Syngnathidae > Nerophis > Nerophis lumbriciformis. Next base: position 10,520,620 of record NC_084571.2, read on the forward strand.
GACCACAAAAATTTCCTCCAGAAGGTCTTATCTTTGTCCATGTGATCAGCAGCAAACTTTAGACGAGCCTTAAGGTGTCGCTTCTGGAGCAAGGGCTTCCTTCTTGCAATGTAGCCTCTCAGTCCATGGCGATGCAAAACACGCTTGTGTCATGATCCGTGGTCCGGATCATGTTTAGTTTAGTTATGTTTGTTTTTTGGACGCTTTTTAGTTCCTGGTTGTTCACTTCCTTGTTTTGTTTTGGTTGTCATGGTCACTCATTGTGTTCACCTGTCTCTGATTAGTGCTCGACCGCTCACCTGCTTCCCGAGCGCTAATCAGAGGCATTATTTAAGTTGCCTTTGCCAGTCACTCGTTCTGCCTTCGTTGTCTTTATGTCACACCGGTTTATGTCTTGCTCTGACCAAGTAAGTTTCCCTGTCCATGCCCTAGCTTCTGCTAAAGATTAGCTTTACTTGTGTTTTAGGCACGCTTGCCTTTTTTTTGTTGTATTGTTTATGTTTGTGGTAGTGCGTGATTTATGTTAATAAATCCTAGCCTACCTTCACGCTGTCGACCGGAGCCGTCTCTTGCGATGGAAGAACAACCCCGCAGCAAGCTGCGACCCCCACGTGACAGCTTGACTGTGGACACTGACACTTGTGTTCCAGCAGCTTCCAATTCATTGCAGACCTGCTTTTTGGTGGTTCTCGGTTGACTCTTGATCATCCTGACCAATTTTCTCTCAGCAGCAGGTGATAGCTTGCGTTTTCATCCTGATCGTGGCAGTGACAAAACTGTGCCATGCAATTCATACTTACAAACAATTGTCTGCACAGTTGCTTTTGGGACCTTAAGCTGCTTTGAAATGGCTCTAAGTGAATTTCCTGACTTGTTCAAGTCCATTATTATTTTTTTCAGATCTGTGCTGAGTTCCATTGACTTTCCCATTGTCGCGTTTGTAACCGAGTCTAATGACTGCATCACATGAGCCCTATTTAAATGGGCTCAGAGAAGTCAACAGGTGTTGTCAATCATAATCACTCACAAGTTAAAGCCCACTGAAACCCACTACTACCGACCACGCAGTCTGATAGTTTATATATCAATGATGAAATCTTAACATTGCAACACATGCCAATACGGCCAGGTTAGTTTACTAAAGTGCAATTTTAAATTTCGCGCGACATATCCTGCTGAAAACGTCTAGGTATGATGACGTCAGCGCGTGACGTTGCGGATTGTAGAGGACATTTTGAGACAGCATGGTGGCCAGCTATTAAGTCGTCTGTTTCATCGCAAAATTCCACAGTATTCTGGACATCTGTGTTGGTGAATCTTTTGCAATTTGTTCAATGAACAATGAAGACAGCAAAGAAGAAAGCTGTAGGAGGGAAGCGGTGTATTGCGGCCGACTTCAGCGAGAACAAACACGGCCGGTGTTTCATTGTTCACATTGCCGAAAGATGACAGTCAAGCTTTACCATTGGCCTGTGGAGAACTGGGACAACAGAGACTCTTACCAGGAGGACTTTGAGTTCGATGCCCAGACACGGTACCGTGAGTACGCTTCCAAACATTTGATCGCTTGCCCGTACGTGCGTGCCGCTATGTGCATGTCACGTACGTAACTTTGGGGACTTTGGGGAAATATATGTGCTGTATGAACTTTGGGGAGGTGAACGGTACTTTGGGCTGTGGGATTGAGTGTGTTGTGCAGGTGTTTGAGTTGTATTGGCGGGTTATATAGACGGGAGGGGGGAGGTGTTTGTTATGCCGTATTAATTTGTGGCATATTAAATATAAGCCTGGTTGTGTTGTGGCTAATAGAGCATATATATGTCTTGTGTTTATTTACTGTTTTAGTCATTCCCAGCTGAATATCAGGTCCCACCCGCCTCTCACAGCATCTTCCCTATCTCAATCGCTCCCACTGCCCTCTAGTCCTTCACTGTCACTTTCCTCATCCACGAATCTTTCATCCTCGCTCAAATTAATGGGGAAATCGTCGCTTTCTCGGTCCGAATCGCTCTCGCTGCTGGTGGCCATGATTGTAAACAATGTGCAGATGTGAGGAGCTCCACAACCTGTGACCTCACGCTACTCGTCTGCTACTTCAGGTACAGGCAAGACTTTTTTATCAGCGACCAAAAGTTGTGAACTTTATCGTCGATGTTCTCTACTAAATCCTTTCAGAAAACACATGGCAATATCGCGAAATGATCAAGTATGACACATAGAATAGACCTGCTTTCCCCGTTTAAATAAGAAAATCGCATTTCAGTAGGCCTTTAAGAGGCAATGCCATGACGCTAATTTGATTTGATTGTAACTTTTGCAGTATGTATCCTTTTGACCCAGCATATTTGCTCACATTTTCAGTAGACCCATAATAAATTCATAAAAGAACCAAACTTCATGAATGTTTTTTATGACCAGCAAGTATGTGCTCCAATCACTCTATCACAAAAAAATAAGGGTTGTAGAAATGATTGGAAACTCAAGACAGCCATGACATTATGTTCTTTACAAGCGTATGTAAACTTTTGACCAAGACTGTATGTATATATATATATATATATATATATATATATATATATATATATATATATATATATATATATATATATATATATATATATACAGTGACGTGCGGTGAGGTTCATGGCTGGTGAGGCACTGACTTCATCACAGTCAGATTTACAAACATATGAACCCCAAAGAGTATCTTATTCACCATTTGATTGGCAGCAGTTAACGGGTTGTGTTTAAAAGCTCATACCAGCATTCTTCCCTGCTTGGCACTCAGCATCAAGGGTTGGAATTGGGGGTTAAATTCCAAAAATGATTCCCGGGCGCGGCGCCGATGCTGCCCACTGCTCCCCTCACCTCCCAGGGGGTGATCAAGGGGATGGGTGTGTGTGACAATCATTGCTACTTTAACTTGACTTTAACTTTACACATACAAACTGTAGCACACAAAAAAGCACATTTAATAAAAAAAACATTATTATGGTCTTACCTTTACTTGTAAATGAAATCCATGCGCCGCTGTTGTGCCGGATAATGCACCCCCGGCGTAGAATGCACCCCCTGACGGGAGTGTTATATCAACTAAAGCCCACACTTAAAGTTTCCACGTGCAAGATTGAATCTATTTAAAAAAGTTATTTAATAAGAAGCCAAAAAGTGCAAAAAGAATAATGTTCGTGTTGGAGGAGTTGTTAATGAATGAAATATGAAATCCGTGCTGCAGTCTGCAGGTGTACCTAATGTTGTGGCCCAGCAGCGACTGCAGCACGGATTTCATATTTCAGTCATTCACAACTCCTCCAACACCTCTGTTTGCTGAATGTATAGATCAAATACAAATCTGACAAACAGGAATACGTTTGGACAACTACACGCACACGTCAAGAAATGCAGTGTACCTCGCATCGAGGATGCCCTCGTACTCTGCCAGCTGTCGCATGAAACTTGCGTTCGGTCGTGTGATGCTCCTCTTTTCCTTGACAAAGTTGTATGCCTTCTCTAGCTACTGTCATGTCTGTGTAATCAAGTTTTGTTTTAAGTCATGTTTAGTTTAGTTTCTGGCTTTTCACTCCCTTGTCTTGTTTGCATGATTACCCATTAGTTTTCACATGTCACGTCACGCACCTGTTTCACGTTTTGAGTCACGCACCTGTTTTCGTTAATCATGTCTGTGTTATTTAAGCTTTTCATTTTCCGTTGTTCGTCCTGACGACATCCTCGCATTTATGCCCCCTGTCACACTCTGTCCACGTCTGCGCACTTCATGTCCATGCCAAGTAAGTTTGTTTATTATTGCCACAGTTAGTGTTTTTTATTGTTCATAGTTTTTTGCCCCCGTGCAAGTCTTTTGTTTTCATTAGTCAAGTTGTACATCCGTCTTGAGCGCGCCTTTTGTTCTTTTGTTAGTGTAAAATAAATAATGTCTTCACCTTCACGCCATGTCTGGTCCAAATGCTCATTTGCACCACGGGAGAACAAACCACGTCAAAGTCCTAGTCTTGACAAATGTCGTCAGCTAAAAAGTTCTCCCGCAAGACATTTGGACAATTTTGACGAGGGAACATGGGCAGTCCTGCGCGCGATGGAAGAGGAAACGCTGCGCTACTCCTCCGTGGAGCGCAGAGATCTCATGTGGGGTCCGACCGGCAAACTGGTGGCGATCAGCTCCGTTTGGCCCGGGGACGTTGGCGCGTCATCCCAGCCAAGGAAGCGCCGCCAAAGGCGAGGGACGCCAGGAAGGACATCCGCGAGCCAGCGGGACACGCCGCTCCCACAAGCCCCGCCCCCTCCGGGCGGAAGCAAGCAACAGTCTGCCCGGCTTCCCCAGGATGACATCACAGCCCAGGATTTTTTTTTCAACTCTTTTTCTTTTGAACACCCGCCTCCAACAAAAGACACTAATGGCATGTCTTTGATAAAACATTATCAAAACATGTTTTTAGAAATCAGGTCTAGTCAGTCACAGCCATCCCAATTTCATGCCCCGCCCCCCAAGACTCATGCCCCGCCCCCCAAGACTCAAGTCCCGCCCCCGTCACCATTGTTTTCTTTTTTTCCACCCACACAACCCCAGGTGGGGGATAAAGAAAAATATTGTGGCCAAAATAAAGGGGAAATTTCTGCCCTCCCCCGCCCACCCCTACAGAGATTTCCAGACCGCAGGGAGCGCGTCTGGTATCCGCTCCTTGAGGGGGGCGCTGGGGTCGGGAGCTGTGTTGGTGGGGTGGCTCGGCATCACCATGCCAAGCCACAGCCTCCCTCACGGCCGCCACCACCAGTCTACCGACCTGTCAAGCCACAGCCTCCAGCACGACCGCCCTCACCAGTCTACCGACCCGTCAAGCCACAGCCTCCAGCACGACCGCCCTCACCAGTCAACCGACCCGTCAAGCCACAGCCTACAGCACGACCACCCGCACCACGCCTAGCCGCATCACGCCAAGCTCCGGTACCATCTCCACGACGCCAAGCTCCGGTACCAGCTCCACGACGCCAAGTTCCGGTACTAGCTCCACGACGCCAAGCTCCGGTACCAGCTCCACGACGCCAAGCTCCGGTACCAGCTCCACGACGCCAAGCTCCGGTACCAGCTCCACGACGCCAAGCTCCGGTACCAGCTCCACAAGTCCAAGACCAAGACCCTCCACGCCAAGACCAAGACCCACACCAAGACCAAGACCCACACCAAGACACACCATGCCAAGACCAAGACACGCCATGCCAAGACCAAGACCAAGACCCGCCATGCCAAGACCAAGACCAAGACCCGCCATGCCAAGACCAAGACCAAGACCCGCCATGCCAAGACCAAGACCCGCCATGCCAAGACCAAGACCCGCCATGCCAAGACCAAGACCAAGACCCGTCATGCCAAGACCAAGACCAAGACCCGCCATGCCAAGACCCGCCATGCCAAGACCAAGACTCTCCATGCCAGGACCAAGACCCGCCATGCCAAGACCAAAACCAAGACCAAGACCCACGCCTAGACCAAGACCAAGACCCACGCCGAGCTTCGCCGCCGGACGCGCCACGCCGAGCTTCGCCGCCTGACTTGCCACGCCGAGCTGCCACGCCTGCCAAGTTGACGACGCGCCTGTCTCCTCGTCGGCCACGGATATGGCCGCTACCTGGTCGCCCGCCACGCCAAGTGCGCCCACCTCCCAGTCGGCCACGAATGTGGCCAATCCCTGGGCGCCCGCCTCGCCTGCTGCAGCGGCGTTCCACTCGCCGCCGCCACTTGACTTTGCCTCGGTGGATTCGGGGCCACTTGGGCTGGCGACCCACCGCCATGTCCCCCTCCCACCCTCCCATGACTTTTGTTAAGTTTTTTCTTGGACATCTGGTATCTGTCCTTAAGGGAGGGGCTCTGTCATGTCTGTGTAATCAAGTTTTGTTTAAGTCATGTTTAGTTTAGTTTCTGGCTTTTCACTCCCTTGTCTTGTTTGCATGATTACCCATTAGTTTTCACCTGTCACGTCACGCACCTGTTTCACGTTTTGAGTCACGCACCTGTTTTCGTTAATCATGTCTGTGTTATTTAAGCTTTTCATTTTCCGTTGTTCGTCCTGACGACATCCTCGCATTTATGCCCCCTGTCACACTCTGTCCACGTCTGCGCACTTCATGTCCATGCCAAGTAAGTTTGTTTATTATTGCCACAGTTAGTGTTTTTTATTGTTCATAGTTTTTTGCCCCCATGCAAGTCTTTTGTTTTCATTAGTCAAGTTGTACATCCGCCTTGAGCGCGCCTTTTGTTCTTTTGTTAGTGTAAAATAAATAATGTCTTCACCTTCACGCCATGTCTGGTCCAAATGCTCATTTGCACCACGGGAGAACAAACCACGTCAAAGTCCTAGTCTTGACAGATGTCGTCAGCTAAAAAGTTCTCCCGCAAGACATTTGGACAATTTTGACGAGGGAACATGGGCAGTCCTGCGCGCGATGGAAGAGGAAACGCTGCGCTACTCCTCCGTGGAGCGCAGAGATCTCATGTGGGGTCCGACCGGCAAACTGGTGGCGATCAGCTCCGTTTGGCCCGGGGACGTTGGCGCGTCATCCCAGCCAAGGAAGCGCCGCCAAAGGCGAGGGACGCCAGGAAGGACATCCGCGAGCCAGCGGGACACGCCGCTCCCACAAGCCCCGCCCCCTCCGGGCGGAAGCAAGCAACAGTCTGCCCGGCTTCCCCAGGATGACATCACAGCCCAGGATTTTTTTTTCAACTCTTTTTCTTTTGAACACCCGCCTCCAACAAAAGACACTAATGGCATGTCTTTGATAAAACATTATCAAAACATGTTTTTAGAAATCAGGTCTAGTCAGTCACAGCCATCCCAATTTCATGCCCCGCCCCCCAAGACTCATGCCCCGCCCCCCAAGACTCAAGTCCCGCCCCCGTCACCATTGTTTTCTTTTTTTCCACCCACACAACCCCAGGTGGGGGATAAAGAAAAATATTGTGGCCAAAATAAAGGGGAAATTTCTGCCCTCCCCCGCCCACCCCTACAGAGATTTCCAGACCGCAGGGAGCGCGTCTGGTATCCGCTCCTTGAGGGGGGGGCTGGGGTCGGGAGCTGTGTTGGTGGGGTGGCTCGGCATCACCATGCCAAGCCACAGCCTCCCTCACGGCCGCCACCACCAGTCTACCGACCTGTCAAGCCACAGCCTCCAGCACGACCGCCCTCACCAGTCTACCGACCCGTCAAGCCACAGCCTCCAGCACGACCGCCCTCACCAGTCTACCGACCCGTCAAGCCACAGCCTACAGCACGACCACCCGCACCACGCCTAGCCGCATCACGCCAAGCTCCGGTACCATCTCCACGACGCCAAGCTCCGGTACCAGCTCCACGACGCCAAGTTCCGGTACTAGCTCCAAGACGCCAAGCTCCGGTACCAGCTCCACGACGCCAAGCTCCGGTACCAGCTCCACGACGCCAAGCTCCGGTACCAGCTCCACGACGCCAAGCTCCGGTACCAGCTCCACAAGTCCAAGACCAAGACCCTCCACGCCAAGACCAAGACCCACACCAAGACCAAGACCCACACCAAGACACACCATGCCAAGACCAAGACACGCCATGCCAAGACCAAGACCAAGACCCGCCATGCCAAGACCAAGACCAAGACCCGCCATGCCAAGACCAAGACCAAGACCCGCCATGCCAAGACCAAGACCCGCCATGCCAAGACCAAGACCCGCCATGCCAAGACCAAGACCCGCCATGCCAAGACCAAGACCCGCCATGCCAAGACCAAGACCAAGACCCGTCATGCCAAGACCAAGACCAAGACCCGCCATGCCAAGACCAATTGTTCATAGTTTTTTGCCCCCGTGCAAGTCTTTTGTTTTCATTAGTCAAGTTGTACATCCGCCTTGAGCGCGCCTTTTGTTCTTTTGTTAGTGTAAAATAAATAATGTCTTCACCTTCACGCCATGTCTGGTCCAAATGCTCATTTGCACCACGGGAGAACAAACCACGTCAAAGTCCTAGTCTTGACAGCTACCAGCCGAACTCTTTCATTGCATAAACAATGACTGTGGAGGCGGATCGGCTGACGCCCATCCGTGCTGCAGTCTGCAGGCGTACCTAATGTTGTGGCCCAGCAGTCATTCACAACTCCTCAAACACGAACATTATTGTTTTTGCACTTTTTGGCTTCTTATTAAATAACTTTTTTAAATAGATTCAATCTTGCACGTGGAAACTTTAAGTGTGGGCTTTAGTTGATATAACACTCCCGTCAGGGGGTGCATTCTACGGCGGGGGTGCATTATCCGGCACAACTCTACCACCAGGAGGCGGGATTACTGCGTGCCTCACACAGTGCGTCTTCGCAGCTGTTTTATGATTGCTCAGCACAAGAAATATGTTACACACATACAGTTGTTGACAAAATACACTGTACATTATATACCTCAGCTAACTAAACTATGGAAATGTATAATATAATTCATATAGCAATACGGTCTCACTGCACAGCAGGCCAGCAGTTAGCCGAGTCATTGCGCAATCCATGGTGAGGCTCAACTCAGTGACGTGCCTCAACTGGCTGGTGACTCACCGCAAGTCTCTTCTCAGTATTTGAACGGCAAATGTGAAAATTCAGCGATTTTGAATAAAAATAATCTAAAACTGGTGAAGTTAAATGGAAAATAACTTTATAGTATAATCACTGGATATATATAACAATTTAATGATTTTTTTTTCTTTTTACATTTTTTTTCTTTCCATGATAGCACGTGAGGCCCCGCCTCACCTGCCTCCCCTGACTGCAAGTCACTGGTGTGCAGGCTAATTGGGAACAGGTGGGTGCCATGATTGGGTATAAAAACAGCTTCCCCAAAAATGCTCAGTCTTTCACAAGAAAGGATGGGGCGAGGTACACCCCTTTGTCCACAACTGCGTGAGCAAATAGTCAAACAGTTTAAGAACAACGTTTCTCAAAGTACAATTGCAAGAAATTTAGGGATTTCAACATCTACGGTCCATAATATCATCAAAAGGTACAGAGAATCTGGAGAAATCACTCCACGTAAGCGGCATGGCCGGAAACCAACATTGAATGACCGTGACCTTTGATCCCTCTGACGGCACTGTATCAAAAATCGACATCAATCTCTAAAGGATATCACCACATGGGCTCAGGAACACTTCAGAAAACCACTGTCACTAAATGCAGTTTGTCGCTACATCTGTAAGTGCAAGTTAAAGCTCTACTATGCAAGTTAAAGCTCTACTATGCAAAGCGAAAGCCATTTATCAACAACATCCAGAAACGCCGCCAGCTTCTCTGGGCCCGAGATCATCTAAGATGGACTGATGCAAAGTGGAAAAATGTTCTGGGAAGCAAACCACCCAGACTGTTATCGACGCAAAGTTGAAAAGCCAGCATCTGTGATGGTATGGGGGTGCATTAGTGCCCAAGGCATTGGTAACTTACACATCTGTGAAGGCACCATTAATGCTGCCATCTAAGTGCCGTCTTTTTCATGGACGCCCCTGCTTATTTCAGCAAGACAATGCCAAGCCACATTCAGCACGTGTTACAACAGCGTGGCTTCGTAAAAAAAGAGTGCAGGTACTTTCCTGGCCCGCCTGCAGTCCAGACCTGTCTCCCATCGAAAATGTGTGGCGCATTATGAAGCGTAAAATACGACAGCGGAGACCCCGGACTGTTGAACGACTGAAGCTCTACATAAAACAAGAATGGGAAATAATTCCACAGTCAAAGCTTCAACAATTAGTTTCCTCAGTTCCCAATCGTTTGTTGAGTGTTGTTAAAAAAAAGGTGATGTAACACAGTGGTGAACATGCCCTTTCCCAACTACTTTGGCACGTGTTGCAGCCATGAAATTCTAAGTTAATTATTATTTGCAAAAAAAAAAAAAAGTTTATGAGTTTGAACATCAAATATCTTGTCTTTGTAGTGCATTCAATTGAATATGGGTTGAAAAGGATTTGCAAATCATTGCATTCCGTTTATATTTACATCTAACACTATTTCCCAACTCATATGGAAACGGGGTTTGTAAGATGGACTGATGCAAAGTGAAAAGTGTTCTGTGGTCTGATGAGTCCACATTTCAAATTGTTTTTGGAAACTGTGGATGTTGTGTCCTCCAAGACAAAGAGGAAAAGAACCATCCGGATTGTTATAGGCGCAACGTTCAAAAGCCAGCATCTGTGATGGTATGGGGGTGTATTAGTGCCCAAGGTATGGGTAATTTACACATCTGTGAAGGCACCATTAATGCTGAAAGGTACATACAGGTTTTGGAACAACATATGTTGCCATCCAAGCAGCGTTATCATGGACGACCCTGCTTATTTCAGCAAGACAATGCCAAGCCACGTGTTACAACGGCGTGGCTTCATAGTAAAAGAGTGTGGGTACTAGACTGGCCTGCCTGTAGTCCAGACCTGTCTCCCATTGAAAATGTGTGACGCAATATGAAGCCTAAAATACCACAACGGAGACCCCCGGACTGTTGAACAACTTAAGCTGTACATCAAGCAAGAATGGGAACGAATTCCACCTGAAAAGCTTAAAAAATTGGTCTCCTCAGTTCCCAAACATTTACTGAGTGTTGTTAAAAGGAAAGGCCATGTAACACAGTGGTAAAAATGCCCATGTGCCAACTGTTTTGCAATGTGGTGCTGCCATTAAATTCTAAGTTAATGATTATTTGCAAAAATAAATTAAGTTTCTCAGTCGGAACATTAAATATCTTGTCTTTGCAGTCTATTCAATTGAATATAAGTTGAAAAGGATTTGCAAATCATTGTATTCTGTTTTTATTTACAAATTACACAGCTTGCCAACTTCACTGGTTTTGGGTTTTGTACTACACGTATAGGTGATGATAGATTGCAAACATTTTTCGCCTCATCAATCAGATATGGGCGTGGGGTTGTGGTGTAGGGTACGACTTAACTGCATGACAACTGTGGCGCAATAATTTCCCCCAGGTGGTGAAATACTATAACAGTCATAACTTATTTACACATGCTCAGATCTTACTGAAATGTGGTCAGGGGTGTTGGGTGGGACACAACTGCATTACTAGTGTGGCAGCTTTATTGCCCCCTTGTGGTGAACACTTATAACTCTCATAACTTCTCTCTTTATGCTCCAATCTTACCAAATGTTTTATGGTGGGTCGGGGTGTTGGGTGGGACGCAACTGCATTACTACTGAGACACCTTTATCGCCCCCTTGTGGTGAACACTTATAACTCTCATAACTTCCTATTATGTACTCCAATCTTACCGAAATTTGGTATAGTGGGTCTGGGTGTTGGATGCGACCTAATGGCATGAAAACTGCAGCACCTTTATCGCCCCCTTGTGTTGGGAAATGATAACAGTCATAACTTCTGCCCATATGCTCCAATCTTCTTGAAATGTTTTATGGTGAGTCGTGGTGTTGGGTGTGACTTAACTGCATCAATACTGCAGCGCCTAGATCGCCCCCTTGTGGTGAAAAATGATAACTGTCATAACTTTTGCATACTTTTGTATGAATGTTTGAAAAAACTAATTTTTTTATCGTGGGTTGGGGTTTTGGGTGGGACGCAATTGAATAACGCCTAGGGCGCATATATCGCCCCCCTAGTGGTGAGAATTTATAACGCTCATAACTTCTGTACACATGCTCCAATCTTCCTGTAACTTTTTATGGTAGGTCGGGTTGTTATGTGCGACCTAACGGCATGATAATTGCAGCACCTTTATCGCCCCCTTGTGGTGAGAAATTATAACTGTAATTACTTTATTACACATGCTCCAATCTTACCAATTTTTATGGTGGGTCGGGGTGTTGGATGGGACGCAACTGCATTACTACTGAGACACCTTTATCGCCCCCTTGTGGTGAACACTTATAACTCTCATAACTTCCTATTATGTACTCCAATCTTACCGAAATTTGGTATAGTGGGTCTGGGTGTTGGATGCGACCTAATGGCATGAAAACTGCAGCACCTTTATCGCCCCCTTGTGTTGGGAAATGATAACAGTCATAACTTCTGCCCATATGCTCCAATCTTCTTGAAATGTTTTATGGTGAGTCGCGGTGTTGGGTGTGACTTAACTGCATCAATACTGCAGCGCCTAGATCGCCCCCTTGTGGTGAAAAATGATAACTGTCATAACTTTTGCATACTTTTGTATGAATGTATGAAAAAACTCATTTTTTTATCGTGGGTTGGGGTTTTGGGTGGGACGCAATTGAATAACGCCTAGGGCGCATATATCGCCCCCCTAGTGGTGAGAATGTATAACGCTCATAACTTCTGTACACATGCTCCAATCTTCCTGTAACTTTTTATGGTAGGTCGGGTTGTTATGTGCGACCTAACGGCATGATAATTGCAGCACCTTTATCGCCCCCTTGTGGTGAGAAATTATAACTGTAATTACTTTATTACACATGCTCCAATCTTACCAATTTTTATGGTGGGTCGGGGTGTTGGATGGGACGCAACTGCATTACTACTGCGGCACCTTTATCACCCCTTTGTGGTGAGAAATGATAACTCTCATAACTTCCTATCACGTGCTCCAATCTTACCACATTTTTTTTATAGTGAGCCGGGGTGTTGGATGCGACCTAATGGCATGAAAACTGCAGCATCTTTATCGCCACCTTGTGTTGGAAAATGATAACAGTCATAACTTCTGCCCATATGCTCCAATCTTCCTGAATTTTTTTTTGGTTAGTCGGGGTGTTTGGTGGGATTTAACTGCATCAATACTGCAGCACCTAGATTGCCCCCTTGTGGTGAAAAATTATAACTGTCATAACTATTGCATACTTTTGTATGAATGTTTGAAAAAAATTTTTTTTATTGGGGGTTGGGGTATTGGGTGGGACGCATTTGAATGACTTCTAGGGCGCATATATTGCCCCCTAGTAGTGAGAATTTATAACACTCATAACTTCCGTTCACATGCTCCAATCTTCCTGAATTTTTCATAGTGGGTTGGGGTTTGGGGTGGGACGCTATTGAATAACTTCTGTGGCGCATATATCTCCCCCTAGTGGTGAAAATGTATAACGCTCATAACTTCTGTCCACATGCTCCAATCTTCCTGCAACTTTTTATGGCGGGTCGGGTTGTTGGGTGGGACCTAACGGCATGATAATTGCAGCCTTTGTTTGTGAAAAATTATCCACATAATCGAGTCTTCCTAAATGTTTTGATGGCGGGTGGGACACAACTGCAAGACTATTGTGGCATGAATATCGGCAACTTGTGGTAGACAATTGGAGGCCGCATTAGCCTAAAAAATATTTTGCCGGGGGTCGAAAGCCGACTGCATGCAAAGTAACTATTACACGGACGTCCCGCAGACCAGATTATGAATGCTGGCCGTAGTTTGGGGACCCCTGCATTAGAATTTTAACAATACTATACTAAAACACACAAATTAGTAAGAATAAAATGTAGATATGTAAGTAAAAAGTATAAATACAACTTAAACAAATGACAGATGCTGCATCTGTGCGTGCATAAATAAACGGCTCCCAATCAAACAGCTCGCAACTGCGAATCGGCTCTCATCGGTCACTTAAGAGAGCCGTTCAAAACAGTCGCGTTGGTCACGAACGTTGATTTATTGATTGATTGAGACTTTTATTAGTAGGTTGCACAGTGAAGTACATATTCCGTACAATTGACCACTAAATGGTAACACCCGAATAAGTTTTTCAACTTGTTTAAGTCGGGGTCCACTTAAATTGATTCATGATACAGATATATACTATCAGATATATACTATCGTCATAATACAGTCATCACACAAGATAATCATCAGAGTATATACATTGAATTATTTACATTATTTACAATCCGGGGTGTGGAGGGGGAGGGGGGTTAGGTTTGGTTGTTATCATCAGTCATCAACAATTGAGAACAGAGAGAGAGAGAGAGAGAGAGAGAGAGAGATCAGAAGGCATAACAAAAAGTATCTACATTTGATTAATTACATTTGATTAACAATCCGGGGAGGGTGTTAGTTTAGGGTTGAAGTTGCCTGGAGGTATACTTTTATTGCGGTTTTGAAGGAGGATAGAGATGCCTTTTCTTTTACACTTGTTGGGAGCGCATTCACATCTATCTTAGATCGAGTGTTGAAAAAGACAAATATTTAAGGTATTTTTTTTATGGAGGCACAACACCCAAATTACATATCCATTCTATTCTTAATATTACTATTATTATTATTATTATTATTATCACATCGCAAAAATAATCATACATGAGTTGAATTGGTATCACGTGGCTTCATTTGACAGAAGAATGTATTGTTAGAATTATGAATATGTTTCACATGTAAGCGCAATACTGTGTAATGTATCAGAACATAGACGAATATATATACTTAAATCATGTGATCCAAACAGTGACACATAAAGATGAAAGCCAACATCATGAGCGAAGCCAAGTAGTTTGTCATAAAGAGGCTTCCGTAGTTCTGCATGCTGTTAGTATCCAGCGCAGCATCGTCACGTCCCGTCAGAAACATCTTAACACATTCTAAGACCTTTCAATCGCTTCTCGGCAGAAATTATTCACCTTTGTGCCGAAATTGAAAGCCGCTTTTTTTTGGTTTTTGTTTTCGGTTTCGATTGTCGCGGTTTAGCTAGCAGGCCGATGTTAGCACGCTAGCAGGCTAGCACGCTACAGCTAACTCACCTCAGCGTTATAAGCAGACATTTGTGTGAGCCAAAGTCCACGTTTGGGCTTTGTCTTTAGAGGAGACGCGAATCACCGAAGCAGCGGCACAATGAACGTGGCGAAAAGTGGATACCGAGTTTTCTCCGCTAACTCCTCCGCAGCTTGCACACAGCTGGCTAAGAAGATAACTGAGTAAGTCATCAAGCTTCACGCGTTTGCGTGACAAACAGTGAAATATCCACAACAGCGTGATCGTTGCCACATGCTGGCTTGTTCAAATTGATTTGAACTAGCAATACTTTTGCAAATGTTGCCCACATGGGCAAATTATCTCCCTGCAAAATACTTCAATTTCCAATACTTGTTTGTGCAAGCCTGCTGTTAAAATGTTGTCACTTTCCTCTTACAGGCGACTAGGAGTTGAGCTGGGAAAATCTGTTGTCTTTCAAGAGTCGAATAGTGGTAAGAGAAAGCCACAACTTACAGGTGTAACAGGGAATTATTTGTATTCAGTCATGGTTTTTTTTTTTCGGAAAGTGGTGGTCAATCAAACCAGCATGGCTACTTTGTAGCGTCTTCTTCTTTCATGGTGTTATCTCAGTACACTGGAAGCTTAGATGTAGTCTCTAAATGCAGATACGAGCAAAGATTCGAACTATGCAACGGAATCGATCCATAAACATTGTCTTAAAAACGATTAGTCGCGTAATGTCAAGGATTATATGCCGGTCGGGTCACCAGACGTCTTCTGGTGCTCCGGATGTCATTCTACACAGATGAAAGCTTTGAAAAGCACGGAGATCTACAATTTCTTTGTGTGTGACTGGGTCAAGGAAATTAGGATCAAGACTCTCCCGGATAAATAGTGCATCGTTTCGACTCGGGTGAGGTTGCATTTCATGATTCGTCTTTGCATCTTGCCCGAACGCGCCCTTGTAAGCAAACTGAGTATCAATCAATCAATGTTTTCTTATATAGCCCTTAATCACGAGTGTCTCGAAGGGCTGCACAAGCCACAACGACATCCTCGGCTCAGATCCCACATCAGGGCAAGAAAAAACTCAACCCAATGGGATGACATTGAGAAACCTTGGAGAGGACCGCAGATGTGGGTGACCCCCCCCCCCCCCCCCCTCTAGGGTGACCGGTGCAATGGATGTCGAGTGGCTCTAGCCTACTATTGTGAGAGTCCAGTCCATAGTGGATCTAACATAACAGTGTGAGAGTCCAGTCCATAGTAGGGCCAGGAGGAGATCATCTTGAGTGGAGACAGGTCAGCAGCACAGAGACGTCCCCAACTGATGCACAGATGAGTGGTCCACCCTGGGTCCCGACTTTGGACAGCTAGCGCTTCATCTGTGGTCACCGAATCTGTGCCCCCCCTCTCCACGAAGGGCAGAGCGGAAACGGCAGATCAACTGGTCTAAAAGGAGGGTCTATTTAAAGGCTAGATTATACAAATGAGTTTTAAGATGGGGCTTATATCCTTCTACTGAGGTAGCATCTCTAACTGTTACTGGGAGGGCATTCCAGAGTACTGGAGCCCGAATAGAAAATGCTCTATAGCCCGCAGACTTTTTTGGGCTCTGGGAATCACTAATAAGCCGGAGTTCTTTGGAAGCAGATTTCTTGCCGGGACATTTGGTAGAATACAATCAGCAAGATAGGACGGAGCTAGATCGTGTAGTATTTTATACGTAAGTAGTAAAACCTTAAAGTCGCATCTTAAGTGCACAGGAAGCCAGTGCAGGGGAGCCAGTATAGGCGTAATATGATCAAACTTTCTTGTTCTTGTCAAAAGTCTAGCAGCTGCATTTTGTACCAACTGTAATCTTTTAATGCTAGACACAGGGAGACCCGAAAATAATACGTTACAGTAAACGAGACGAGACGTAACGAACGCATGAATAATGATCTCAGCGTCGCTAGTAAACAAAATGGAAACATTTTAGCGATATTACGGAGATGAAAGAAAGCCGTTTTAGTAACACTCTTGGTGTGTGTGTGGCTCAAACGAGAGAGTTGGGTCGAAGATAATACCCAAATTCTTTACCGAGTCACCTTGTGTAATTGTTTGGTTGTGTTAAGGTGGTATTGTTAAATACAGTAGGTGTCGAGTACCACTCGGTAGCTTTGATTCACTGCGTTTTAAGAACTTCGAAACAAGACAGTTTGCATTACGTGATTTGACTTTGCGTCCTTGTACACAAACCGAGAGTAGCACTCGATAGCCTTGATTCACTGCGTTTTAAGAACTTCGAAACTAGATAGTTTGCATTTCACAATTATACTTTGCGTCTTGGGTGGATGCGTCCTTGTAAACAAACTGCGAGTAGCACTCGATAGCCTTGGTACACTGCGTTTTAAGAACTACAAAACAAGACTGTTTGCATTTTGTGATTTGACTTTGCGTCTTGCGTGGATGTCCTTGTAAACAAACCGCGAAGAGCACTCGATAGCCTTGATTCACTGCGTTTTACGAATTTCGCAAAAAGATAGTTTGCATTTTGTGAATTGACTTTGCGTATCCCAAGGTCACGTCTTTGTAAATAAACCCAAGTAGCACTTGATAGCCTTAATTCACTGCATTTTACGAATTTTGCAAAAAGATAGTTTGTATAATGTGATTTGACTTTGCGTATCGCAAGGACACGTCCTTGTAAACAAACCGCGAGCAGCACTCGACAGCCTTGATTCACTGTGTTTTAAAAACTTTGAAACAAAATAGTATTCATTTCAGATTTGACTTGTCCAGGGTGTACCCCGCCTTCCGCCTGAATTCAGCTGAGATAGGCTCCAGCACCCCCGCGACCCCAAACGGGACAAGTGGTAGAAAATAGATGGATGGACTTTGTAACCAAACTGCGAGTAGCACTCCATAGCCTTGATTCACTGCGTTTTACGAACTTTGCAAAAAGATGGTTTGCATTTCGTGACTTGACTTTGCGTCTTGCAAGGACACGTCCTTGTAAACAAACCTTGAGTAGCACTCGATAGCCTTAGTACACTGCGTTTTAAGAACTTCGAAACAAAATGGTTTGCATTTCATGATTTGAATTTGCGTTTTGCGAGGACGCGTCCTTGTAAACAAACGACGAGTAGCACTGTGTAGCCTTGATTCACTGCATTTTACGAACTTTGCAAAAAGATAGTTTGCTTTTTGTAATTTGACTTTGCATATTGCGAGGTCCGGTCTTTGTAAACAAACCGCAAGTAGCACTCGATAGCCTTGGTACACTGCGTTTTAAGAACTTCGAAACAAAATGGTTTGCATTTCGTTATTTTACTTTGCGTCTTGCAAGGACACGTCCATGTAAACAAACCAAGAGTAGCACTCGATAGCCTTGATTCACTGCGTTTTACAAGCTTCGCGAAAAGACAGTTTGCATTTGGTGATTTGACTTTGCATATTGCAAGGTCGGGTCTTTATAAACAAACCACAAGTAGCACTCGATAGCCTTGGTACACTGCGTTTTAAGAACTTCGAAACAAAATGGTTTGCATTTCGCTTTTTTACTTTGCGTCTTGCAAGGACATGTGCATGTAAACAAACAAAGAGTAGTACTCTATAGCCTTGATTCACTGCGTTTTACGAACTTCGCGAAAAGACAGTTTGCATTTCGTGATTTGACTTTGCGTATCGCAAGGACGCGTCTTGGTAAACAAACCGCGAGTAGCACTTGATAGCTTTGATTCACTGCGTTTTATGAACTTCGAAACAAGGTAGTTTGCATTTCACGATTTTACTTTGCGTCTTGGCAGGACGCCTCATTGTAAACAAACCGCGAGTAGCACTGGACAGCCTTGCTACACTGCATTTTTAAAAACTACATAAGACATTTTGCATTTCATGATTTGACTTTGCTTTTTGCGTGGATGCGTCCTTGTAAACAAACCACGAAGGGCACTCGATAGCCTTGGTACATTGCGTTTTAAGAACTTCGAAACAAAATGGTCTGCATTTCACAATTTGACTTTGCGACCTGTGAGGACGCGTCCTTGTGAACAAACCACAAGTAACACTCTGTAGCCTTGATTCACTGCGTTTTACGAACTTTGCAAAAAGACGGTTTGCATTTCGTGATTTGACTTTGCGTCTAGCCAGAACGCGTCCTTGTAAACAAACCGCGAGTATCACTCGATAGCCGTGATTCACTGAGTTTTAAGAACTTTGAAACGAGATAGTTTGCCTTTCACGTTTTGACTTCGCGTCTTGCAAGGACGTGTCCTTGTGAACAAATCGCGAGTAGTACTCTATAGCCTTGGTACACTGTGTTTTAAGAACTTCGAAACTACATAAATAATGTCAAGATAATGGTTCAATGAGAAAATAGTAGAGATGTCCGATAATATCGTGTTAAAATGTAATATTGGAAATTATCGGTATCGTTTTTTTTATTACCAGTATCGTTTTTTTTTGTTTTTTTTTATTAAATCAACATAAAAAACACAAGATACACTTACAATTAGTGCACCAACCCCAAAAACCTTCCTCCCCCATTTACACTCATTCACACTCATTCACACAAAAGGGTTGTTTATTTCTGTTATTAATATTCTGGTTCCTACATTATTTATCAATATATATCAATACAGTCTGCAAGGGATACAATCCGTAAGCACACATGTTTGTGCGTGCTGCTGGTCCACTAATAGTACTAACCTTTAACAGTTAATTTTACTAATTTTCATTAATTACTAGTTTCTATGTAACTGTTTTTATATTGTTTTACTTTCTTTTTTATTCAAAATTTTTTTTTAAATTTATTTATCTTTTATTTTATTTTTATTTTTTTTAAAGTACCTTATCTTCACCATACCTGGTTGTCCAAATTAGGCATAATAATGTGTTATTTCCACGACTGTATATATCGGTTGGTATCGGTAATTAAAGAGTTGGACGATATCAGATATCGGCAAAAAGCCATTATCAGACATCCCTAGAAAATAGTAAACGTTAAAAGTATATCAAACAAATCTGAATACTTGTGCGGTCTTCAACTCTGCTCCCTTGGACTGAAGTGCTATATTCGGGAGCCACTTTTCTCGTTGTCGTTTCGTACACTCTTGCACTCTCTCGCCCTTCTCGAAGAACTCAGAATTTTTATATATCCTTTGCGCGATATAAACGATTCGCACAAGTTAAAACATCGCAAGCATGTTAGGGTAATTATTTCTTCCAGAAAGTCTAAATGGCGCCTGGTACCCATTGGGAACAGACGCTAGCTTGACCATCACGCATATTTAATGAGCCGGACGTGACGTCAGGTGAATACAAAATATCAGACCACCTCTGGGCGACCACAAAGCCTCACTGAATAAGTTTAAAGGCCCAAACACACTCAGGCACAACGTACGCCAAACGGAGTCCGGAGAGGTCTGCCAGGCCTGTGCGTGCAAAGGTCAGATTTTATGAATCGTGTCACACAAAACACTGTCCGGCTTGTATTTTTCACATCGACCCGTATTACATGTAGGGATGGTACCAAATCCGGTATTTTTTCCGGCACCGACCAAATCCCGTCGATTCACATAAATTTGACGATGCCATGTTACGCTACCTGAGTTGCGCATGACGTCACGCCCGGTTGCCGACTCAGCACTTGGCGATCACTCCAGCAGCACTGAGTGCGGACTCAGCCAAACCAACCATCCATCCATTCATCCATCCATCTTCTTCCGCTTATCCGAGGTCGGGTCGCGGGGGCAGCAGCCTAAGCAGGGAAGCCCAGCCACTTCGTCCAGCTCCTCCCGGGGGATCCCGAGGCGTTCCCAGGCCAGCCGGGATATATAGTCTTCCCAACGTGTCCTGGGTCTTCCCCGTGGCCTCCTACCGGTCGGACGTGCCCTAAACACCTCCCTAGGGAGGCGTTCGGGTGGCATCCTGATTAGATGCCCGAACCACCTCATCTGGCTCCTCTCGATGTGGAGGAGCAGCGGCTTTACTTTGAGCTCTCCCCGGATGACAGAGCTTCTCACCCTATCTCTAAGGGAGAGCCCCGCCACCCGGCGGAGGAAACTCATTTCGGCCGCTTGTACCCGTGATCTTGTCCTTTCGGTCATGACCCAAAGCTCATGACCATAGGTGAGGATGGGAACGTAGATCGACCGGTAAATCGAGAGCTTTGCCTTCCGGCTCAGCTCCTTCTTCACCACAACGGATCGATACAGCGTCCGCATTACTGAAGACGCCGCACCGATCCGCCTGTCGATCTCACGATCCACTCTTCCCTCACTCGTGAACAAGACTCCGAGGTACTTGAACTCCTCCACTTGGGGCAAGATCTCCTCCCCAACCCGGAGATGGCACTCCACCCTTTTCCGGGCGAGAACCATGGACTTGGAGGTGCTGATTCTCATCCCAGTCGCTTCACACTCGGCTACGAACCGATCCAGTGAGAGCTGAAGATCTTGGCCAGATGAAGCCATCAGGACCACATCATCTGCAAAAAGCAGAGACCTAATCCTGCCGCCACCAAACCAGATACCCTCAACGCCCTGACTGCGCCTAGAAATTCTGTCCATAAAGGTTATGAACAGAATCGGTGACAAAGGGCAGCCCTGGCGGAGACCAACCCTCACTGGAAACGGGTCCGACTTACTGCCAGCAATGCGGACCAAGCTCGGACACTGATTATACAGGGAGCGAACCGCCACAATCAGACAGTCCGATAACTCAGCCAAACTACCTCAAGGTAATGTTGCAATTGTCAATCCCAAAAAACAAATTGACTCAAAAAAACGCTCCAACATAA
The DNA here is from genome assembly GCF_033978685.3 of Nerophis lumbriciformis. Taxonomy (NCBI): domain Eukaryota; kingdom Metazoa; phylum Chordata; class Actinopteri; order Syngnathiformes; family Syngnathidae; genus Nerophis; species Nerophis lumbriciformis. Next base: position 10,542,073 of record NC_084571.2, read on the forward strand.
TTAAAGTAAGGCTCTACATTTCCAAAAATGCGCTAGCTTAATGCTAATATACAATGTATTTGCTATTGACATGCTACTGGTTAGCAATAGCAATTTTACATGGCAATTTCAACACCTTTCTGAATTTGTTAATGAAAACTACTACTAAGATGCACGTTACAATCAAACAGCTGGTGCGTAATAATTAAATTACTTACAGCATTAAGAGTTTCTGCGGCGTAACAAAAGACTAGATTTAGCAAAGATGGAACTGACGAGCCCACACACCATAAACTAAACACTATTGCCATATAACGTTTTGGACTTGCAACTGTAATTGAGACCCAAAAATGTGATCATAAAACAAAAGATAGAACAACGGTACAGCAGTTATCATAATCATAATATTTATCATCACTCACAAAAGTACCGAAAAATGGTACCGTAGAGTACCAGTATCGATTCCCAGGTACCAAAAATTGGTACTTGAACCGTACCTATCCCTAATTACATGTAAGACTGATCTGCATTTTGGCACCAAAGTATAATCATAACAATTTAAATCAAGCCATTGTAGGATGAACTGAGACAATTTCGACACAGTTGATTACAGGTGGGCACTGAATTCGGTACTTTTATTGGTACTTTTATCTGGACTATCACCTACCGCTTCATGTTAAATGAAACGGTAAAATGTGGCGACGTCCCGTCCGGTTGCAGACTCTGCACTGACTCTAACACTTGGCGGGCAAACAAGCACTGATAGCAGACAGTTTTGCCATGCCAACAAAGCAAAAATCAATCAATCATCAAAAAAAGGCGCTTTGAAGTACAGTAAGGCTCCACTTTTCAAAATGTGCTAGATCGATGCTAACCTCCATTGGATATACCATAGACATGCCACCAATTAGCATTAGCGATTTTACATGGCTATATCAACACGTCCAATTTTTTTAATGAAAACTACAACGACTGGGGTGCAATAAGTACAGTACTTGCAGTATAAACACTTTGTAGGGCGCAACAAAAGAAAAGACTGGCACAATCGACTTAATGGCAATGACTACTTCCAGGCTACTACTCCACGTACGGTTTCAGACTTGGGACCGACTCAAACACTTGGCGGGCAAACAAGCGCCCAGAACAGACTTTGTCGGACTGCTTTGAGATAATGTTACAATAATAGTAATACTAGTTAGGGGTGCAACAATACACATATTCGTATTGAACCGTTCGATACAATGGTTTGGTTCATCAACTTCTGACGATACGCGCTGCTGAAAGCGCACTGGATGTGCGCTTGACTATGCAGCCTAAGTTGCGCCACCCACTTTCACTCAGACCAAAACAACCCGTCAATCGCGATTGACCGTTAGGGTCCCAAAGATCGAGTGGTCGATCTTTGGGGCCCCCAATGGTCGATCGCGAAAATATTAGAAAACAAGTATTAATATGGCATCAGTGACACCCCCACCTGAATAATGACCAACAGACCTGCAAACCGGCACGCTTTTTATTTAACTCCTAAACACGCCATCATGCCTCTGCCATAAATCATCGAGCTGCAACAATGACTGAATGTCTGACTGTACCAACAAATCGTACATTTTGTAGCATCCAACATCAAACAACGCTTCCCTCAACCACAAATCCATGACCATCATTGCTCACCTGCGGCGGGATGCTATACGAGACTCCGTGAACATTGCGCCAAAATACGGATTTTGTGTTGATTTATTGTGAATACAAAACTAAACATTGACATGTGCAAACGCAGTAATAGTATGATCAAACAAGGACTTCCCCGTTTATCCTTTCTTTAATCACACAGGAAAAACCTGCCAGCTGATTTTATACTACTTCCAGTGGTGAAGTAAAAACCATGTGACTCGTGTCCCATATGTGACCAAAACAAATACATTACTGTACTGAGAATATAGTGGCCATAAACAGTGAGCTTCTACAGTAGTGGTGCCCAAAGTGCAGCACAGGGTTCATCTGTGGCCCATGACTCGATTGTCAATGGCCCTAAGCACATTATAAAGCAAAACCAAAAAACATGCGCAAAAATCGGGAAAACAGCAAGAAGCACAATGAGGAAAGGCCAAAGTGTTGACATCAACCAATAACGACGACACAAAGCAGGGATCTTGGGCTCTAAATGGTTGGTGACCACTGCATTAGCACATGATCCAAAGAGGGCAAAGGAAATGAATTGGGCGATTGATACTTTTATTGCCATCGACATGCAACTTAAGCCCCGTTACAAGATTCCTTCACAAACCTATTTTACCGATACCGTAGTTCCTGTTTTGTACAACAAGACAAAAGCCCAATTAGAGACAGCAGAAGATGGGTGATTTATCAGGTGCATTTATTTGATTTCATTATTATTTTTTACAAGCCTCTTTTTTTGTTTTATATGGTGCTAAGTATGCACAGCAGCAAATGGGGCAGGTATAGCTGCACCAGATACATTTAATTTAAAAACTTTACTTTTAAGTTGAAACACAAATGTTGATCATTTTAATGAAGTACAAGTACAAAAAGGCTTTGAAATTTCTCTTTTTTTGTATCAAAAGAATATCGAACCGTGACATTACAATATTGAACCGAACCGTGAATTTTGTGTATCGTTGTACCCCTAGTGGAACAGTTAGGGGAAAAGTGACAAGAAACTACAACAAAAATATTGATTCTATCGCGCTAGTATCAATCTGATACCAACACCCCACTTGTATTGATAACGTTAATTAAAAATGTAATTAATTTAGATAATTGTGATATTTTATTAAACTGAAATGCTTATGCATTGTCACTTACTGAGTATCGCATTTAATGTATTTGTTTTCATTTCCTGCAGAGACGAGAGTGGATGTGAAAGAATCCGTCCGTGGACAAACTATCTTCATCATCCAGACCATCCCAAGGTGAGTGCAGCGACATCTATAGCGTCAGATGGGACAGAATGAAATTTAAAAATTTAAAAATCTTAAAAATCGTAACCTAAATTTGTCATTAATTGATAACAATTGGAGTTTAATTCATCATTTGTTTTCAAATGTGTCATTAATTTAATGTACATTTATATATTTTTGAATATTTCATTATTTAAATTTCATAATTGATTTTTTTTCATAATGTAATAATTTATTTCATAGTTTAATTAGATATTTAGTTTAATATTTAAAGACCCTATATTTTATCAGTCAAACTCAGCCATCAAAGTCAGTGGGCGGATCCTAACACCTGATTGGTTACCTGTCATTTATACGACTTGCTCTCAAAAGTGAAAATATTGAAATAATTAAATTGTAAAAAAATTATGGAATTATAAAATTCATTTAGGAAATTCTAATTAGTGTCAAGATTAGCTATTAAGATACATACATGTGTTAAAAGATAAAATAATTGTATGTATTTGTACGTTATATAAATCTGACACATTTAATAACACATATGTATTTAATTCGAATTATATATATTGAATGACATATTTAAGTAATCATTTAAAGATGATATTTTAAATATTTATTTTTGACATGACATGCCACACAGGTTGATGAAATGAATTGCTAATTAAATTGTGAAGTAAGGACATCACGATATAGTTAAAATATGAAATATTAATATTAAATTGAGGTATAAATAAATAAATAATTAATTGAGAAATTATTAAATAAATATATATAATTCGACATTTAAGAAATTTCAAGATTTATATTTGCATTTCATTCTGTTCCATTTGACCTTCCATAATCTGCACCCTGCAGCGGGAGGCCATTCAATGAATGATATCCGCTGTTATGTTCACGTTTTGCTCCAAGCAGAGATGTCAACACCGCCATCATGGAGCTGCTGGTCATGGCCTACGCCCTCAAGACCTCCTGCGCAAAGAACATCATCGGGGTGATTCCGTACTTCCCCTACAGCAAGCAGTGCAAGATGAGGAAGAGGGGCTCCATAGTGTGCAAATTGTTAGCGTCAATGTTGGCCAAAGCAGGTAAAAAGCACGTTTGTCGCACTGGCGTTAATGACTGGGATGAATGACGACTTGTACGCGATGTTTTGGACCCTGTAGGCCTCACGCACATTATCACCATGGACTTGCATCAGAAGGAGATCCAGGGCTTCTTTTCTTTCCCAGTGGACAACTTGCGGGCCTCCCCATTCCTGATCCAGTACATCCAAGAGGAGGTGATAATCCCACCTAAGCAGAGGTGTCGGCAGGCACACAACGCACTTCCTACAAACTAAAGTGTTTTTTTCTCATGTCTATAGATTCCGGATTACAGAAACGCCATCATTGTGGCCAAATCCCCATCAGCAGCGAAGAGGTAACAACATGGCAACACGCACATCTTTCCTAAGATTGACATAAATGGGTTGTTTTTAGGGTTAGGGTTAGGGTGGCAGAGGGGTTAGTGCATCTGCCTCACAATACGGTCCTGAGTAGTCTTGGGTTCAATCCCGGGCTCGGGATCTTTCTGTGTGGAGTTTGCATGTTCTCCCCGTGACTGCGTGGGTTCCCTCCGGGTACTCCGGCTTCCTCCCACTTCCAAAGACATGCACCTGGGGATAGGTTGATTGGCAACACCAAATTGGCCCTAGTGTGTGAATGTGAGTGTAAATGTTGTCTGTCTATCTGTGTTGGCCCTGCGATGAGGTGGCGACTTGTCCAGAGTGTACCCCGCCTTCCGCCCGATTGTAGCTGAGATAGGCTCCAGCGCCCCCCGCGACCCCAAAGGGAATAAGCGGTAGAAAATGGATGGATGGATGGATGGGTTGTTTTTTTAAGTTGTCACCTAGTGTCTATATGAATTTGTTATAAAATGTTGCTTTGTGGCCCTTTGGGGGGGAAAGTAGAGAAAAGTACCGGTAATAACACTGCTTTCAGCTATGTGCGGATCGATACTGAAATAGCAATACCACCGATACCAAATCGTTATCCTCAAATCTTGTCCAAATGAAAGGCAATTGGTGGGAACTACTTTTTCTTCTGCCTAGGGAAGTACGTAATGTGCAAGAGCAGCGGCACATCCGTGTTGAAACTATGGGCATATGTACTGTGCATACTATATATTACACTACAATAATCTTACGTAGGCAAAAAAGCCTAGATTTATTAGGATAAGGTTTTCTCAAGAATTGATTTTAATAGGTGTTAGGGTGCACAAAAAATAAATTCACATCTGAATCACGATTCTTAATTCTCCCCGATTGTAAATGATTCCTAATTTTCAAATATAAAATGAAAAAAAAAAAAAAAGATATATACAAGGTTGTAAAAAAAATAGATTTTCGAATGAATCGGGATTCTTATTCGTAACAATTATTAGTCAATTTAAAAAAATCAAAAATGGATAGCAATTTATATATATATATATATATATATATATATATATGTATGTATGTATGTATGTATGTATGTATGTATGTATGTATGTATGTATGTATGTATGTATGTATGTATGTATGTATGTATGTATGTGTGTGTGTGTGTGTGTGTGTATATATGTATGTATGTATGTGTGTTGTTGTTGTAGATGATCAGATCTGCTGTACAGATTTACTTTAGAAAAGAGAAGCGTTGGATACTTCTCTTGTTGCCTTATTTGTATTTGACTTTATTAAAAGTTTGGGTAGAATTTTAGTAAACAAAACCAGTTTTCTTTTAAGTAATATAGAAATATATCAGAGCTGTTTATCTATTTTATGGAGGAATGTAGTTAATCATTGAACTGGCACCCGATGTTACTAAACAAGTAGTGATTTTAAATTGAGGATCGTTTTTGAACTGAGATTTGATTCCAAATGGAATTGTTTCCCCCAAGAATCAAATCGAGTCGAGCCCAAAGATTTACAGCCCTAAAAAAAAAATATATATACATATATACCGTATGTATTACAAATACATTTTTAGGCCATCTCCATGCAACCAAAAGGAGCTTTTTTAACCCGTAACTTTTTTTGTAAAAGCTTCATCATAATTATTATAGCAAATAATACATACATTGACTCAAGAATCGATTCTGAATTGAATAGTCACCCCTTGAATCGGAATCGAATCGGTATGTGCCCAAAGATTCACACCCCTGTCATAAATTATACATAGCTATTGCAAAAAAACAGCAATTGTTAGCTTTATTTGTTTACTTTAAAAATAATACTGGCAATTAAAATGAGTCACTGAGTATTATTAAACGGCAAGTTTGTCTATCCTTATATTGTAGGCTATGTGGAGAACCTACATACAGAGTTGAATATAAATAAGATGATACATTCAGTGCGGGATAACACCATTTGTTTTGCCCTGGGATTTTTATATCGCTTGAGGATGATTTCCCAAGAGCAAAAACACTTCAAACACACTACTTTTATTCAGTTAAACATTTTACCATTATATTTGCACAATGTATTGGAGCAGAATCGCCAACACCAGCCTCAATTTTACTGTGTATCGAAAAAAAAAAGGAAATCAGTGGTATTGCACATTAATACTGTCAACATTAAAGTGTTTAAATACTTTTTAATTAAGTCACTAAGTAGGAAATACCCCACTTAAAGCATTTCAGTTGAAATTAAACAAGGCCAACAAACTTTTATTTGTGTGAGAGTCAGTATGTTAAATCGTGCATTGGCATTGTCATTAAGTACACTAATTGACATGTTAAACAGGTTGTGAGGAATGTTCCTATCAATTATAACCAATAAATTAAGATTGGGATTGTAACAATATGAAAATGTCTTTTCACATTTTTCATTATCACGGTATTGTTGAATGTGCTCAAAAAGTACTTGTGAACACATTGAAATCTTTTAAGCAAGTTTTATTTGAAAGGTGTAATAAAATCAATGCACATACTATGATCTATATTTTAAGAAAGTATAATCCCCCGCGACCCCCGAAAGGGACAAGCGGTAGAAAATGGATTGGATTGGATTGGATAATCACTCTGTGCTAAGAGAGCACAAGCTATAGGTTCAAAGTATATAATTCAATACCTTAGTTCTTCGGACAGCGATGTGTTTATGAAAGTTTAGATTAGAATATTTCTAAGGATGTGCCAATCGGTTGGCCGCCTATCAATATTGATCGATTTTTGTGAAAACGTATGTAATCACCAAGAATGCCTTTTAATGCCGATCACAAACACCAATCCCCTCGGACACTGCATTTTTTTTTATTCTCTCGGCTGACATGTGGCTAGCAATGTGTCTCCATATACCTAAGTTCATAACTTTGTTTGGCCATCTCGCCTCCAAACAACAGCAGTTTCTGCAATAAGCAGTGTGCGCCCTGACAATGACGAGGCTGTGTATAAGCATGACACTTTTATGGTAAAGTTATACACTTACAGAGACGACGTGCTCGCTGTACTACTAATCGCCAATTAACTTTTGGCGACGCTTACAATCTTGTCAGCAAAGCACATTTAATTGCAGGTCTGATATTTCCATCCTTTTCTCCAGAGCTCAGTCCTACGCAGAGCGTTTGCGCCTGGGCCTGGCTGTGATTCACGGCGAGGCTCAGTGTTCCGAATCTGACATGGCCGATGGAAGACACTCGCCGCCATGTGTGCGCAACACCACAGGACACACCGGACTGGAGCTACCCTGTAAGACAGATTGTTTATTTTCATTAATTGACAACAGATGTTTATAGCTTTTCTGCCCTGACTTTCCAGGCTGGATGAGCACAAAAGCGGCACATTTTTTCCACTAATAGAAATAATGTGACTGGTGTTTCTCTCAGTTTTAGCTTTGTTGAAGCTCCCAAAAAGTATAGCTTTACTCTTTTCCACTCATACCATCAACCATACATTGAAAAATAGGCATTTTGCATGCTTAGATTCCCACAAAATCTCATCTATTTATCACTTTGCAACCTTCAACTACTTAATTCAGTGGAGTGTTTTGCTATTTTACGTTTAAATTTAATTAGGTCCGCATTCCTTACTAATTAATTCATGACCAAGCAGGAAACATGAAGGTTAGTTTATTTTAATGGTCTCGTTTACACTCTGATTTCATTAATATTATGTGTCAGACCGATACTCCCATTGCCCGTAATAACTAGAAAATTCCCGCGTAAATGTTAGTTCTCGCTCCTGTGCGGTTTCTCACACTTCTACGGTGTGGGCTGACGTGATCGTATGGCAATAAAAATAGTGCCGTCAAAGGAAATTAGCCTGAATTCATTCTTACTGCTTTAACTTCGACAGCCCTATTTCAAATATATGTACATATGACATTTTTTTTAATTTGTAAAAAAATTACTTGTACCGTACACAAATTTTGGCCAACAATGCAAATTAGACAATGATATCATCAAGACCAGGGATTCTTAAGCTTTTTGACCTCGGGGTCCAACTTTTTCCACTTTATAGGTGCTCGGGGCCCACTCAAACATTAACACTGAATTAGTCCTCTTGATTTTAATCGTATTTAACAACTATATTAAACCTACTTATACACTTTACAACCATGTCAAATTAAATTAAAGCATATTAATCACAAATATTGTTTAACACACAACCCTTAGGGTTAGGTCAGGCTGATTACAAAAATAACTACTAACCAAATATAGTGCAAAAGAAGGGACTCATAAAAACCTGCTAAAAAATAAATGTATATACAATTATGTTGTAAAAATGAACTAAATTACTTACCTAAGCTGTCAATAAAATTTACGTGCAAATAAAAACACACCTTCACCAATAGTCATAATTTTTGTGCTTAAGCAATTTCTCTGACTGTAGCTCCGGACTTCTTCTATTTGTTTGATATTGTCATTACTGCCACAAGTGGTGGAAATGTGTTTTACAACTGAGTACCGCTGGGGCCCATACAGACCAAAGCTGAAAAATAGATTTTTTTGGCGTACCTCCAGGGCAGGGTGTCCAAACTACAATCCTCCGACGCATTCAATTTGGCCCACAAAACGTCATGTGTTAATTTTAAAAATACTGCTTTGATGCTGTTGTTTTAATACCATCAAGTGGACAATGTGAATAATTCAGGTCAATGACCCTTAATTATACACTAACTTGAATTATGCACAGCATTTACTTATGACCTAATGCAAACAACCTTCCCTAGTCATGGTGCAAAAAAAAAAAAATGTCAACAAACATGGTCACACATAACACAACTCAACATCACTCAACTGGATATTATTAAAATGTCCATGCACCATAAAAAAAATGCAAATTTCACCCATTACAAAATATGATGGGAAAAATGCAAAACACTCCACACTTATCGGTTCCAACAATGTGCCCCGGGCCTATGGTTAACACCCACTGATCTAGACCCCTTTGGCTTAGACTATACATCAAGTTTGAAATGAAATACATTCGACATAACATAGTTTAGGTATTCTTCCATGTGCTTACAAATTAATTGTCGTTGGCAAATGACTCCAAAAACTTAACATCCATAAAGATTCATATTTTTACACGTTTTTATTCCTGCCGTAGACTTTAAAAATCCTCCCTTGGAACAACACCTGTCAAATTCCATCCACCGTAAGAAGAAACGTGGATGATGCAATGAGTGCTAACTGTTGGTGTGATTATTTCGCATGAGAGGATTTTCCAAGTCTTGGCATCATGTGTTTGTGATATATCTTTGTGCATTTATGTTTAACGTGGTGTTTATTTGTTGGCAATAGCAGGCAAACAACAAGCTCCGTTCCCTGGCATAGAGCTTCCAAGTACGAGCGTAAACCTAACCTACACCTGACTATGAAGTGGTTCCTCTTCAAGTGGTTCCTCGGTTGTGCGTGCATGTGGTGACAAAGGGTTTGTTTGGCATCCTGTAAAAAAATGGGGTCTGGATTAAAGAAGGGGGTGCAAAGCCATTTTGAACACAAAAGCTCCTTGCTCGTATACGCCTCAGAAACCACACGTTTGAGTCGATTTCAATCGCCGCACCTCCTCAGATTCTAGACAGCCACTTCTACAAGATGCAAGCAAACTCTACGTTTTGTTGTGTTCTGATTTTATTTCTCATAAATCAAACCAGAACCATGCCAAACATCTTGTTTTCCCTTTTATTCTATACTTCAATATCTGGACTCATCTTGCCAATCAGCACATGTTGCACCCCTGTCGAAGCTGCTCTTTCGAAAAATCTGATTAACATTTTGCTCTTCTCAACTGCATGTGATGAGAACAATGACGCATGCTGTTTTAACTTGTACATCTACTTGCAGGAAGACCAAATATTACCATGCATTCAATTAATATTCTTAAACCTAGGGTTATTTACTTGCTGGTGTACCTTTTTTTTATGAATACAGTGTTCCCTCGATTATCGTTCCAGACCCCCGTGTGGTAGGTAAATTTTTGTGAACTCGGGACACAATTCATTGTATAGTTTTTATGACTATTACATGCATTTAAAGTCTATCTAAACCAGGGGTGTCCAAACCATGACCAGCCCACGAGACATAATGAGTTAAGTTAATAAGGAATCTTACACACAGGGAGATTGCATACGTTTTAATAGTTTGACAATTTTGATGCTGTTGTTTGGTCGCCATCGAGTGGACAACGTGAGTAATTCAAGACAATGACCTTCAATAATGCTGTGAATGGGAGTATTCACATTATATACTTAATGAACCAATGCAAACAACCTTCCCGAGTCATTGTTCAAAAAAATCCAACAGACATGGTCACACATAACACAACCTGCTCATTGAACGTGCATAAATAATTACATAAACCATAAACAATTAAAAACTGCACCCATTTAAATCAAGTTGGGAAAAATACGAAACACTCTACACACTTATTGATTACAAAATGTTAAGGAGGTTGTCAGGGAAGTAAACAAGGGAGAAGTCCCACTTTCACATACTCTTAATATCCAATTATATTAATAGTATGTCCATGATAATATGTACACATGTATAGGCTATATATATATATATATATATATATATATATATATATATATATATATATATATATCACATCACACAGTACAGGCCAAAAGTTTGGACACCTTCTCGTTCAATGGGTTTTCTTTATTTTCATGATTTACATTGTAGATTGTCACTGAAGGCATCAAAACTATGAATGAACACATGTGGAGTTATGTACTTAACAAACAAAGGTGAAATAACTGAAAACATGTTTTATATTCTAGTTTCTTCAAAGTAGCCACCATTTGCTCTGATTACTGTTTTGCACACTCTTGGTATTTTCTCGATGAGCTTCAAGAGGTAGTCACCTTAAAGTGTTTTCACTTCACAGGTGTCACAGTTTTGATGTCTTCAGTGACAATCTACAATGTAAATAGTCATGAAAATAAAGAAAATATATATATATCCATCCATCCATCCATCTTCTTCCGCTTATCCGAGGTCGGGTCGCGGGGGCAGCAGCCTAAGCAGGGAAGCCCAGACTTCCCTCTCCCCAGCCACTTCGTCCAGCTCTTCCTGTGGGACCCCGAGGCGTTCCCAGGCCAGCCGGGAGACATAGTCTTCCCAACGTGTCCTGGGTCTTCCCCGCGGCCTCCTACCGGTCGGACGTGCTCTAAACACCTCCCTAAGGAGGCGTTCGGGTGGCATCCTGACCAGATGCCTGAACCACCTCATCTGGCTCCTCTCGATGTGGAGGAGCAGCGGCTTTACTTTGAGCTCCTCCCGGATGGCAGAGCTTCTCACCCTATCTCTAAGGGAGACCCCCGCCACCCGGCGGAGGAAACTCATTTCGGCCGCTTGTACCCGTGATCTTGTCCTTTCGGTCATAACCCAAAGCTCATGACCATAGGTGAGGATGGGAACGTAGATCGACCGGTAAATTGAGAGCTTTGCCTTCCGGCTCAGCTCCTTCTTCACCACAACGGATCGATACAGCGTCCGCATTACTGAAGACGCCGCACCGATCCGCCTGTCGATCTCACGATCCACTCTTCCCTCACTCGTGAACAAGACTCCGAGGTACTTGAACTCCTCCACTTGGGGCAAGATCTCCTCCCCAACCCGGAGATGGCACTCCACCCTTTTCCGGGCGAGAACCATGGACTCGGACTTGGAGGTGCTGATTCTCATCCCAGTCGCTTCACACTCAGCTGCGAACCGATCCAGTGAGAGCTGAAGATCCTGGACAGATGAAGCCATCAGGACCACATCATCTGCAAAAAGCAGAGACCTAATCCTGCAGCCACCAAACAAGATCCCCTCAACGCCATGACTGCGCCTAGAAATTCTGTCCATAAAAGTTATGAACAGAATCGGTGACAAAGGGCAGCCTTGGCGGAGTCCAACCCTCACTGGAAACGTGTCCGACTTACTACCGGCAATGCGGACCAAGCTCTGGCACTGATCATACAGGGAGCGGACTGCCACAATCAGACAGTCCGATACCCCGTACTCTCTGAGCACTCCCCACAGGACTTCCCGAGGGACACGGTCGAATGCCTTCTCCAAGTCCACAAAACACATGTAGACTGGTTGGGCAAACTCCCATGCACCCTCAAGGACCCTGCCGAGAGTATAGAGCTGGTCCACAGTTCCACGACCAGGACGAAAACCACACTGTTCCTCCTGAATCCGAGGTTCGACTATCCGGCGTAGCCTCCTCTCCAGTACACCTGAATAGACCTTACCGGGAAGGCTGAGGAGTGTGATCCCACGATAGTTAGAACACACCCTCCGGTTCCCCTTCTTAAAGAGAGGAACCACCACCCCGGTCTGCCAATCCAGTGGTACCGCCCCCGATGTCCACGCGATGCTGCAGAGTCTTGTCAACCAAGACAGCCCCACAGCATCCAGAGCCTTAAGGAACTCCGTGCGGATCTCATCTACCCCCGGGGCCTTGCCACCGAGGAGCTTTTTAACTACCTCAGCAACCTCAGCCCCAGAAATAGGAGAGCCCACCACAGACTCCCCAGGCACTGCTTCCTCATAGGAAGACGTGTTGGTGGGATTGAGGAGGTCTTCGAAGTATTCCCTCCACCGATCCACAACATCCGCAGTCGAGGTCAGCAGAACACCATCCTCGCCATACACGGTGTTGATAGTGCACTGCTTTCCCTTCCTGAGGCGGCGGATGGTGGTCCAGAATTGCTTCGAAGCCGTCCGGAAGTCGTTTTCCATGGCCTCACCGAACTCCTCCCATGTCCGAGTTTTTGCCTCTGCGACCGCTGAAGCCGCACACCGCTTGGCCTGTCGGTACTTGTCCGCTGCCTCAGGAGTCCTATGAGCCAAAAGAACCCGATAGGACTCCTTCTTCAGCTTGACGGCATCCCTCACCGCCGGTGTCCACCAACGGGTTCTAGGATTACCGCCACGACAAGCACCAACTACCTTGCGGCCACAGCTCCAATCAGCCGCCTCGACAATAGAGGCGCGGAACATGGTCCATTCGGACTCAATGTCCAGCACCTCCCTCGTGACATGTTCAAAGTTCTTCCGGAGGTGGGAATTGAAACTCTCTCTGACAGGAGACTCTGCCAGACGTTCCCAGCAAACCCTCACAATGCGTTTGGGCCTGCCAGGTCTGTCCGGCATCCTCCCCCACCATCGCAGCCAACTCACCACCAGGTGGTGATCGGTAGAAAGCTCCGCCCCTCTCTTCACCCGAGTGTCCAAAACATGAGGTCGCAAATCCGATGACACAACTACAAAGTCGATCATGGAACTGCGGCCTAGGGTGTCCTGGTGCCAAGTGCACATATGGACACCCTCATATATATATATATATATATATATATATATATATATATATGTATATATATATATATATATATATATATTTGTATTTATTTATTAATATATATATTTGTATTTATTTATTTATTTATTAATATATACATACATACATGCAGTTAGCCCTCGACCAAATTTTTTTTAGCCCAATTCAGCCCCCAAGTCAAGAAGTCTTCACACCCCTGATCTAAACCCTCCACACAGTTTTCACACACACTAAACATGTAAACATAAAACAAGCATCTCAAGGGCTAGTTTATTAGTAGGGGTGTAATAATTGATCGATATATCGATTGATCAATTTATATTTCTAAACTTCAAGTATGTCAATCTGTGCTCTGCAAATGTATCATCCGGAAGATAGATATCGACCCAAGTCGTTTTAAAAGAAAATCGATTGATTTTATCGAGACTAGAAAAAGGAATACATTGGGTTTAAGAACGACAGACTTTTTCTGAAGTTTAGCATATTTAATAATAATGACATCAGACGTTGAAGCCCCACTTTAAAACTTTCAGTTTTTGTTGATTTTGGCGGCGCCAGTGGACCAAAGCAGTAGTGTTTTGCCAGAAGACCACATTTTAAGATGACTAGCACATAAATGACGCTGTAATATTGGCACAGATTACAAAATATGACGTCTGTAATGGCTATGCTGATGTTAAATAGCAGACACTACCAGGAAATGACCTTGGATTGGGCAACACACATGACTCTACTACCAAGAACGTATCGGGGCGGATGCAGGTCCGAAGCAAAGAAAGACCGGTGGGAGAGTTATTTTGGAGGAAGTAGTTTGGAATTGCGAATTATCAAGCTGGTGGCTATTTATTGCTAGCACGCAACTTTTTAATAGCTAATTATCATTTTGATTTGAGCATCCAAAGTTGCTTACTAGTTTAGCAGGAACAGAGCCGCAACACAACTTCAAAAGGGAACTGCATCTTTTTTTAAATTTCGCCCATCACAATCCTTACGTAAGACAAGAATACAAATGTTTTTCTTTTTTTATGCATTCTAAATAATAGGTAAATGCGATCCGCATCATTCAACTCACTGCGTCATAAGCTTAACTTAATACATTTTTGTGATCACCATGTGTCGGCAAAAACAATTATCACTCCACTTCAACGTAAAGACAGCATAAGTCCATTCCAGACAGTCAATAATAAACATTTTAGTTTTTTACATTTATTATTGTTCTGTTTGACTGTCTCTTGATCAAACATTTTCTAACATTCCACACTACTAAATAGTGTATATTAATACTGGTACCAAAATGTATTTCAATACTTTTCGGTACTTTTCGATACTTTTTTAAATAAAGAGGACCACAAAAAATTGCATTATTGGCTTTATTTTAACAAAAAATCTTAGGGTACATTAAACATGTCAAGTTTGTCCTTAAATAAAATAGTGAACATACTAGACAACTTTTCTTTTATTAGTAAGTAAACAAACAAATGCTCCTAATTTAGTTTGCTGACATATGCAGTAACCTATTGTCATTTTCCATTCTATTATTTTGTCGTCATTATTAAGGACAAGTGGTAGAAATATTAATCTACTTTTTCGTTGACTGTTCATATCTGCTTACTTTCTGGTTTAACATGTTCTATCTACACTTCTGTTAAAATGTAATAATCACTTATTCTTCTGTTAGGATGCTTTACATTAGTTTTGGATGATCCCACAAATTTGGGTATCAATCCGATACCAAATAGTTACAGGATCATACATTGGTCATATTCCAAAGTCCACATGTGTCCAGGGACATATTTACTGAGTTTATAAACCTAATATATATTTTTTTTAAACGAGAGAAGATTTTGTGATGCTAAAAAATATTGATGTAATCGTAGTAGTATGGACTAGATACGCTCCTGTAGTTGGTATCATTACAGTGGATGTCAGGTGTAGATCCACCCATGGCATTTGTTTACATTCAGGAACGGCGTCATTAGCGGTGACGCCGGTGAGCTACGGTGTGTAGTGAAGCATGTTTAGCGGTTCGTCGTCCTACAGGGATGGTACTTGTAAGAAACTTACTTTATTTGTCGCCATGGAGGCGAAGATTAGTGATTTAGAAGTAGCTACAACATTGCCTACCGCGGATAGACTTTAGCCGCTAGCTAGCCAGCCATATCTTAAAGCACCTCTTCCTGAGGGCGTTTCAGTGTTATAGCTTCACCTTTATTGTTAGTTTTTAAGCCAAAATGCGTCCGTTCTCCCTTTTCTGTGTACACACTGTGTCTGCTTGTAAGTACTCCGTGATTGTGCGTTGCCGAACATGCTCCTCTGCTCGTAAACCCAGCAATAACTTGACGTGACGATGACGGGTTGGACCGGTACTTTTTAGAGGCGGTATAGTACCGAATATGATTCATTAGTATTGCGGTACTATACTAATACCGGTATACCGTACAACCCTACTACTAAATAATATAAGTATTTATGATACCTGCTGAATAACTGTATCGTATCGGAAGTGACACACACTTCACTCCAAGCATTGCTAGAATGTTCACGAGGCTAGTCAGTGTGCTATCTCGTTGCCATCTATCATTGTTATTAGTAAATATAGTAACTTTTTGGCTGTTTTTGTGTTTCACACGTAAAGTTGCTGTGTTTGGCCTGCAGCCCATCGGTACATTTTCACTTTGGCCCTTGGAGGCAAAACGTTTGGGCACCTCTGCTTTATGCATTCTAAAACCTGCATGCTTTTAACATGCAAACTTCAATGAGTACCGCAAAAATCCAAGATTCACTGAGACCGCAGTGAGCGACCCAGGAAGTGGCGAGGAAACGCTCTTCCATTTTCAAGCAATGTCAGGTTTTGACGTATGTCAACAAGTCCTCACAAACTTTGGAGAAGCGTGTTTGCCTTCGTTGGTTTTGACTCAACATGGTTAAAGCCCCCACAGATGCGGTGGTTGTCACGGTATTCAGGAAAGTGATGCACAAGGCATGCTCCTCCTCTTTTTTTCCCCCTGATACTTTTCCTCTTACAATTGGCTTTGCTAGCTGATTGTCTCCTTCCACCCTTTGGCTCAATGAATACATTTACATGTATAACAATTCTCACAATGTCGCTATTGTTTTTGTTTTTTTTACCTTAAAACAAAATCTGGAGACAGCAAATTATCCCTTTGAGTATCTGCTGTGACAGGTAATGCGCTATATGGACAAAAGTATAGAGACACTTAATCCGTTAATCATGCTTTTCCCACAGAGTCATTCTTCATATTGCCAGGAACTTTTGTATGTGTGGGGCAAGTGTGCAATGAAAGTTCCATAAAGGCACGCTTGGATGAGTTTGGTGTGGACTAAAAAAAAAAAACTTGCAAAGAACCTTGCCCGCATGGCCAGCAAACACCTTTTGTGATGAGATGAGCCAGCAGGCCCTCTTTCAGGTCCAACATCAGTGACCTCGGACTTCACTAATGTTCTGGTTGAGTGGACATAAGCAAAACTAGATTGGTCTACTTTTGTCTATTAGTTTGTCACTTAAAGGGGAACAGCACTTTTTTCCCCAATTCTTACGTAAGACAAAAACACATGGTTTTCTTTTTTTAATGCATTCTATGTCGTAAAATATGGTGAGTATGAGGTGGCTAACAATGTCACTAATGAGAGAACAACATTCCGTCCCCTAATGCCCCATTTACAACTCCATCCATCCATCCATTTTCTACCGCTTATTCCCTTTGGGGTCGCGGGGGGCGCTGGAGCCTATCTCAGCTACAATCGGTCGTGACCTGAATATTAACCAAGTATTGATATTGTTATTATAAGCAGGCAAACAATTTTTTTGCGATGCTGTGATCACAGAGAGCTAACTCATGCTACTATATTGAGCTGCTGCATCGCCTCTGAGTTGGTAAAAGTTAAGTTAGTCAACTTTGACAGTCAACTTATACCCAGAGATGGTGAGAAAGACATGAAAATGTGCTCGTTTGTGGCATGTTTTATTTTTTTTACCCTTCTTGAGGATTTTGATTAATTATTCATCTAAACAAGAAGATATACAGTAAACACCCCATCAGTGGCCATCCCAGTGAGAGCAGACCTTGTACACTAAGTGATTGTTTTATGTTCATAGATTGTATATCTTGTTTAGCACTTAGCAATACTGCTCCATGATGCTTAGTGTTTGTTGTTGAAGGGAAAAGTGAACGTTGTGATGCGTCTGTCAAATTAATTCACCGCTCTATGCTTAAAATTAATAAATAAAATAAAAAATACATAAATATTACATGATATGAATAAAAATACATTACATACATACCGGATTTTCCGGACTATAGAGCGCACCCACAAAATTTCAGAAGGACATTTATTTTCCATATATTATCTGCACCGGTGTATAAGCCACAGATATATACTGTATGTTGTGAAATGACTTATTTCACAGAAATATTATTTAAATGTTTATTTACGTGTTTCCAAACGTTGTCTGTAACACGGCAGTAAAACAGCTGATCAAACAAAACAAGTCATTGTCATGGACCCACTAGCTGTGCAAGCTAGCTCTCCAATCAGCTAAACAGACTCAATAACTCCACAGTGACATTTTTGGTGAATTTCCGAAACTGAAACAATTAAAAAAGAATGCCGTTGTAAGTTAATAATACTGACAAAAACACTCGTAAACATGTTAGCTGATTAGCAAATGCTAACGACACTAGCTTCATTACATTTTCATAGCACGTACAAATATGCATGAAAACACTTCTACACATGGGACTGTTTCGGAAGTATAAATTGTTTTAGTTAAATTGTAAAACTTACAAATGTTGCTTGGAGCGATGAATGACAAATCCATTCGAGTAGAGACGCTATGGACAGCGAGAAGACTGAACGGCTGTTTGAAGGCTCAGTCTAAACCGAAGGGCAGTGCAGATGCCTGCAGTGAGCTTACTCAACCAAAAGATGGCGCCATAGCACAAACAATGACAAACCTATTCAGTGTGTTTTCTTGTTTTTTTAATTACATTTTTTAAAACTATTTGCATTATGGCTGTCAGCGAAGAAAAATCTAAATATTAGCCGCACCGTTTTATAAGCCGCAGGATTCAAAGCGTAGGAAAAAAAGTAGCAGTGTGTAATCCGGTATTTACGGTACTTGCAGCATGTATATAAATCGACGATGGAGGATTTTGGATGTTTTTTTTTAAGCGACTCACATTGACTCCATAGTTACCTGACTTATGCTAGCATTTATTTATGATTCAGAATGCATTAGAAAAGATCAAAAACATGTGTTCTTGTCTCACATAAGGATTGTGAATGATAAGTAAAATTCCCCAAACAATGGTGCAGATCCCCTTTAAACCATGTGGTCAAATACTTTTGTCTATTAGTGTTGCTACACGAGAACAGACGCAGGTCAGTGAAACACTTCTGATTGGTTTGCTCTGGGAAAAAAACAAACATCTGACATATCTTGTGAGTGACAGGCCAAAACACATTGTGATTATTGTGCGCATGTATGCAAATATTGCCTGGGAGCGGTGACGTCGGACAGACGATTGACCCCAAAGATTGGCAAGCGTGAATGAAGAATCCCCTCTGCAGTGATGATTACGCACCGTTGTCCCCCGTGTCTAATACGATTCTCACGGTGCATATTTGCTCATATGCACACTGCTGTCATGTGCCTGCCACGGCCGGTTAAAATGCTGCCTTCTGATTGGGTATCCTGGGCAGAAAACCTCTTTTGAATTCCTTGCATGGCATGTGCTGTATACGTTTTGGCATTTCAGATAAACCACCCAGGGGGTAGGTGGGGTAGAATGGGGGGGAAGAACTCCTCGCAATCACAATAATTGCCAATTTGAAGTTAACGCAACTTTTAACATTTCTATCTGCATTAGGACTAAGTCATTTGGGACGCAGATTTCCTCAAATGCGAAGCATTTTCTCAACCCATTTTACCCAATCTACTTGGACTGACTCGTAATCACGCCGATTGCTGTAATGCTGCTAACACTCGCTAATTGTCTTTGCAGTGATGATGGCCAAGGAGAAACCGCCCATTACTGTTGTTGGAGATGTGGGGGGGCGAATTGCTATCATTGTGGTAAGAGGCTGCTCTAGCCTGTTATTGCTATCTTACACTTAGGATTAATTTTGTGAGTTTAATTAGTGTCATGTTTTAATTGTGCATGTTTTTTTAAATACACTGTCGAACTTGTATTTACGAACTTAATTGGTTCTTGAACAGGGTTCGGCAATCAAAAAGTTGGTATAGTGAAGCAAATTTCTTCAAAAGAAACAATGTACTCTATAAGCCGTACCCACTACATTTTAGACAAATCATATTTTTCCATAAATTAGCCGCATTGGACTATAAGCCGTACAGAAAGATTGTGTAAATGTTTATTTACATACCTTAATTGTTTCCAACCGTGTCTGTGTCACGGCAGTAAAACGGCTGATCAAACAAAACAGAAGTCACCCACTAGCTGCGGAAGCTAGTTCTCCAATCAGCTAAACACGGTGACATTTTGGTGAATTTACTGTGGATTTTGTCCAGGGTGTACCCCGCCTTCCGCCCAAATGCAGCTGAGATAGGCTCCAGCACCCCCCGCGACCCCGAAAGGGGTAGAAGATGGATGGATGGATTTGTGAAACTAAAACAATACAAAAAAGAATGCCATTGTAAGTTAACATTACTAACACAGACACTTGGAAACGTGTTAGCATGTTAGCTAATGCTAAGGACGCTAGCTTGATTAGATTTTGATAGCACGTACAAATATGCATGAAAACACTCCTACAGTCATCACACATGGGACGCTTTAGTAAGTAGGAATTGTTTTAGTTACCGTATATTGTAAAACTTACAAACGTTGCTTGGAGTGATGAATGAAGACTCCACACGAGTAGATACGCTATGAACGATTAAAAGGCAGAACATCACTTGTACTTCCGGTTCAAAGCTTTAAACAGCAGGAAACACTTGCAGTCATTCACCCAGCAGCACCTGCAGTGAGCAAACTTGTCCAAAAGATGCCGCCTTAGCACAAGCGCACCTTTTTAGTGTCTTTGCATGTGTTTAATGAAAACTATTTTCATTATGGCCGTCAGTGAAGAAAAATCTATAAAATCGTTTAATAAGCCACAAGGTCAAAAGCGTAGGAACAATATAGTGGTTTAGTCTGGAATTTATGGTAAATATGAATAATGAGTTGTAGCCTGGACAAAAGTCCCTATTTTAGTCAGAGTTGTCATCAATCAATCAAAGTTTACTTATATAGCCCTTAATCACAAATGTCTAAAAGGGCTGCACAAGCCACAATGACATCCTCAGCTCAAATCTCACATCAGGGCAAAAAAAAACTCAACCCAATGGGAACATGAATTCCAAATTGTAATTTTGACCACAACATAAAGTGCTATACAGTACTGTATATCAAAACACACATAACACGGGGGTGATGATTAAACTGTCTCTTTATTAATAAGCCAAAACGACGACAAGCTGAACTGTCCTGTATACTCTGCTCTGCCGACACACGCACACAACCAGAAGTCCCTTTGGTGCCCTCACAAACACTCAGAAATTACAACAATCCTTAACTTTAGCAACCATATTGCTACAATTATAAACATTACAAAAGTAAAATCCACTTACATTACATTAACATAGTCAAATGTCTTCTTGTGAGCCAAAAGAGCAGCAAGTTTTGTTTTTTTTCTAAATTATTTTTTTTTAAACTATGAATTGATTTAGAATCCCCTGTTTTCACACCTAATTGTATTTTTCAGTCATCCAAAAATACTCTTGTTTTCAATTCGAGGACCAATTTTGTGTGTAATTTCTTTGTAAGTTGTTTGGAATTCAATTCTGATTTAATTGATAGCTTTTTTTCTAAAATCACATTGAACACTTAACAAAAACCTCTTAAAATTAAGGTGCGAAAATAAGGAATATGTAAGAAATGCTTAATAAGGTGTAAGAAATTTGTGTCAAGTGTGAAAATGTAAACCGAGAGAAACCTGAGAACAACTATTTTCTGCAGGTTTAGTGCCAGGAAGTTACAGCTGTGCTCTAAAGCGATCGCCCCCTAGAAACCCTCCAATATATCTGTTTCTCAGCGCTGGTACCCAGTTGTAATACAAATTTTCCACCACTTGTGGCATTAATGACAATATCAAATCATAAGTGCAAAAATTATGACTGAAGTGATAAAGCTGTATTTTTATTTGCACTTTAATTTCATTGGCCGTTTAGCTAAGAAACATATTAAATATTAATTTACTTAATTTTAGCATGACATACGTTTTTGTAAATGTATTTGTTGTTAGTTATTTATAAAGCCCTTCTTATGCAGTGTATTTGTTAGTACTTTTCTAATCAACCTGACCTAATCCTGAAGTTTATGTGTTAAAATAAATAAATCATCTTTATTTATTATCATGATTAACACATGGTTTCAAATCATTTTACAAGGTGGTGAACTGTCAGTAGCTTAGATATGATTCTTGAATATAAAGTAATCGAGTAAGATTACTAATTCAGTGTTCATATTTAAGTGGCGCACATTGGTCTGACTACGGTCCCTTTGAAAACATCCAAAAACCTGTTCAGGTGACTTTCTTCATTTCGACTACCTCTTCTCACTCCATGCAAAGAATCAACTGCCAGACTACAAGATGGTGCAACCAAACGTGATAGTTGATACTGTTACCTGATTGGCTGTTAGCATGTCACTCCCACTGAACAGTGATCACGTTTTTTTGGAGCATCCCAACCTTAACAACTAATTTTTTTAAGGTCATCAAAAAATAAATACTATTTGTTTTCATTTCAAGGACCAATTTTTGTGTGTCATTTCTTTTCCAGGACGACATCATAGATGATGTTGGAGACTTTGTCGCCGCCGCTGAGATTCTAAAAGAGAGAGGCGCTTATAAAATCTACATCATGGCCACACACGGGTTACTTTCCGCCGATGCTCCACGCCTCATAGAGGAGTCTGCCATAGACGAGGTGAGAACACACTGTTGGTGAACCTGTGCCAATTATAGGCTTTAATTGTAAACAAGTATTCCATCTAAGATGTAGGACGTTTAGGAATGACCTGTCAAATGTATTGTCCTATAGTATTTACAATGGGCGGTGACTAAAACCAAAGGTGTCCCAAGTGCGGCCCGCAGCCCTCGGCACAATTTAAAAATACTAATTTAAAAAACAAAGTGGAATAAAAGACCAAAACAAGTGAAATGTAACAAGAAAAAATGCATTGTTGACTTGCATAACACAAAGGCTGTT
Organism: Nerophis lumbriciformis; assembly: GCF_033978685.3. Taxonomy (NCBI): domain Eukaryota; kingdom Metazoa; phylum Chordata; class Actinopteri; order Syngnathiformes; family Syngnathidae; genus Nerophis; species Nerophis lumbriciformis. The sequence goes on from NC_084571.2 coordinate 10,565,059, forward strand.
TTTTTTCTTTTAAAACTGTCATTGCTCAAAAAAATAATAATGACTCAAAATCAATGTTATGAATTATTGACTCATTCGTGGCTCCAATTACTCCTTGTCAAAATTTCCACTTTGAAATATTTTTAGGAAAAATAATGTGTATTTTGAGTGTTTGCCATAACTCAGTTTTTGCTTTGACAAAAAGGCATCAAACAAATAAAAAACAAAAAAATACAAATAAAAAATCATAATTGTCATGATGAATCTGAAATTAATCCAGAAATATAAGTGTTAAAAGTAAAAAAAAAAAAAAATGTATGACCTACTTTTAATACTAATAATTTTAAATATTTTTTAGTGGGATTTTTTTTTAAACCGTCATTGCTCAAAAAACAACAATTAATCAACACCAATGTTATGAATTATTGACCTCTTTAAGGCTCCAATTCCATCACATGAAATATTCCAGTTAGAATTTTTTTGGGGGAAAACATTGCATATTTTGTGTTTTGCCATAAAAACAAGCTTTGACAAAAATGGCATAAAACATAAAAAAATACTTAATATCGACAGATCGAAGTTTATCCAGAAATACAAGCACTGAAGAAGAAAAAAAAAGTACATAACTTATTTTTAACATTTTCATGACAGTTTTAGTTATATTGTAAAACTTACGAACGTTGCAAGGAGTGATGAAGGAAGAATCCTTTAGAGCAGAAACGCTATGGCCGATTTCACTCCCGGTTCAAGGCATTAAAACAGGAAGTACACATTTTCAAACCTGCAATGAGCGAACTGGTCCAAAAGATGTTGCCATAGCACAAGCAATAACACACAATTTCAGTCCTCTGCTTGGGTTTCATGGAAGCTATTAAGCACAAAACATTATGGCCATTCGGGGGGAAAAAAAATCCGCAAATTAGCCGCACTGTTTTATAAGCCGCAGGGTGCAAAGTGTAGAAAAAAATATTGGCTTATAGTCCGGAATTTTGTTTGTTTTTATCCCATAAAAAACAGGGTTTTATTTGAGGAAAAAAGGGTATAAAACTGTATTTTCTGGACCATAGGACGCACCGAATTATAAGGCGCACTGCCAATGGTCTATTTATATATATATATATATATATATATATATATATATATATATATTAAGGCTGAAACGACGCGTCGACGTAGTCGACGTCATCGGTTACGTAAATATGTCGACGTCGTTTTTTTGCTTCGACGCGTCGCATATTTACGTCACACTGCCGTCATGGCGGAGCGCAAAGCAGATGATGCGAGCGGTGCGAGCGAGGGAAAAAAAGCACGCCAAAAGTCGTCAAAAGTGTGGGAGTATTTCAATAAACAAATGTATATAATTCGGCATTATTTCGGCCAGTCGGCTTATAAAATCAGAGCCGATCAGTTTACGTTCGCGCGCAGGTATAACGCGGCGCGCTCCTGTCTCATCTGCTGGTGCGCGAGCCCGGTAATTAGACCGCTGTGTCAAATCAAGGAGTACAAAAGACGCCAGCGCAGAGTGGAAAAAGGTTTAGTTCATTACAGATAACCAAGAGTTGTGCCAAAAGTATGTAAGATTTAATATTTCTCTTCGTGGGTGTGGCGCACCTGTTGCGCTGGTGAGATGGGAGGGGGGGTTGTGTGCATGTAGCGTGCTTAGTCTGGAGGCTAAATACACACAGTGTGTTATGTAACTGTTGTTTAGTGTTGATATTCTTTGCTTAGTTTGATAAATGTTGGAGCAGTTTGCTTCATCAGGAGGGTGAAGTCGCTCAATTTAAAGTGTTGGATTTAACTGTGTTGGTGAGGGCGTAGAAAAAGGGGCATTTTTCTACCAGTAGACAGCGTTTAAGATTGAGTGTTTCACTGCTAAATTAATAATATATTTATATTGAATATGGATTTTAAATATGTATCTAAATAGGTGGTTAATTGCTTAGGTATTTATGTATTTGCATATTGGGTTTTCTGTTGCATTTATCTATTGTGTTTCTGGTGTTAAATGTATTTTATATGTATCTTGGTGCATTTATGTTGAGACAATTTATTTAAAATCTGTTTTAACTTAAAGGGAAAAGATGTGTCCATTTTCTTGCACTTGTTTAATGGTTAAGAGTTTGATAGCTAATTAATAGTTGTAAATTATGGGATTGATAATTGATTGATTTTTTACAGCATGTTAATCTTGTGGTGTTTTGTCCTTAAAGGTTTTTCACCTACTAAAGAAGCTAAAGGCTACTAAAGGCTACTAAAGGCTACTAAAGACAGCTAATGACAGCTAAAGAAACTAAAGTCTATTAACACTGCTAAAGACTGCTAAAAAGACTAAAGAAGAAGAAAGAAGCTGTTTCTTGGTTGGAAAAACTGTTGCAAACTAAAGGAAAATAAAAGGAAAAAGTAACTACGGTCTGGTCTTTTGAGTGAAATCCAGAAGCCACATTCAGCATTGGTACATCCCTTCAAGTGTGGGATAAGCACAGCGAAAAAAGCAAAACACTTGACAGTTGTTGTATGCACACTGTGTCGAGCGGAAATGGCCTATCATAGCAGCACAACGGCTATGAAGGAACATTTGAAAAGAAAACACCCGACAGCGTTCTTGCCATCACCATCAACTAGTCAATCGTCCGCGTGAGTATACATTGTCATCATTACACAAAATCATGAATGTGTCATTTGTATCTGCGTTGTAAATTCATAAACTAAAACACTGTTTCGCTCTGAGAGGCGCGTTTGGCATGCCTGTTCAGTGTTTACAAAGACGCGCTCCTCTTTAACGCTAACGTTAATTAGTTGTGCAAATACCTTTTACAACATTAACAGTTACATATACTATGTACAAACCAACAATTAACTTTCACTTTAATCATACTATCATTGTTGTGTTATTAAGCAAAATAAGCAATACTTTTACTTTTGTTGAAATGTTTACACTGTTACAGAATATTTCGTTTTGCACTTTTTTGTATTGGATGTTTATCTTTATTTTTGCACATTTTAAAGCAAAATAAGCAATACTTTTACTTTAGAAATGCTTATACTATTGCAGAATATTAAGAATTGCACTGGATGTTTACTTTTATATTTGCACATTAAAAAGCAAATAAGCTACTTTTAATTTTGTTAAATGTTAAAAGTTTTAAGTGTTTACATTGTTACAGAATATTTTGTCATGTTGTTGTCAATGTTGACTGAGTGGCCATACTTTTTTTTTTGTATATAAAAGTCATGCCTTTTGAAAAAACTGGCCAACATTTATTTTTTCATCTTCATTTTAAATAAAAAAAAAAATCGGTAAAAGGAAAAATAATCTATAGATTAATCGAAAAAATAATCTATAGATTAACCGATTAATCGAAAAAAATAATCTATAGATTAATCGATAGAAAAATAATCGTTAGCTGCAGCCTTAGTATATATATATATATATATATATATATATATATATATATATATATATATATATATATATATATATATATATATATATATATATATATATATATATATACATACATATAAAAACATTTCATATATAAAGCGCACCGGATTATAGGGCACATTAAAGGAGTCTTTTTTTTTTTTTTTTTCTAAATGGAAAGTACTTCCTTGTGGTCTACATAACATGTAATGGTGGTTCTTTGGTCAAAATGTTGCATAGATGATGTTTTACAGATCTTCTTGAAGCTGCTTTCTGACAGTCGCTTCAGGATGCGCCGTTTTGTGGGCGGTCTTATTTACGTGGCTCACCTTCGACGGCATCTCCTTTCCATCATATTTGTTGTAAGGTGTAGCATGTAAGGACGGGAGTGGAAGAAGTGTCAAAAGATGGAGCTAACTGTTTTAATGACATTCAGACTTTACTTAAATCAATAACGGAGCAGCATCTTCTCATCCGGAAACAACACCGGATAAGTGTCCCGTGAAAAACCGTCCGACCGGAACTCTAATAACTAAAGTTCCTTGGGTGAATAATGTAAAGTCATTACACTGGTATGTTTTAGCGCTTTCATGGCGAGTTTACTGACAGATCTAAGTAAAAACTTTACACTACTTTATATTAGAAATGGCAACAGCGGAGGATGAATGTCCCATAACAAGAAGATAGAGAAAAAGAAGAAGCTTATCGACTACTGAGTCGGCACGGACTACAAAGGCGGATTTGCGCAATTTTTCAGGATTTATTTTACAGGATCCCAAATACAGATCAGCGGGTACCAGAAGGTAAGAAAAGTTGCTTTTGCATAATGCGAAACAAAACGCCAGATAATATGTACTACCTTATACACGCACTATAATAATACTCCTTTGTTTAATGCGCCGACAATCCATCAAGCGGTGCGGCTTCATAACTTACCAAAGTCGTACTAAAACAATTTGATAGATTTTTGAGCGCTGTGTGTAATGTTTTATATTTTCAATGGAACATATAAAATGTTGGTGTTTACTTGTGTCATATTGCCATCATAGTGCAGTTTACACATATATATTATGTTTGACTGCCATCTACTGGTCACACTTATTACACCATTTACCAAATAAAATTGCTTCGAGGTCGGTAAGCAAAACCAGAATTATTCCGTACATTAGGCGCACCGGGTTATAAGGCGCACTGTGGCGTTTTGAGGGAAAAGAATAATTTAAGTGCGCCTTATAGTCCGAAAAATACGGTACTTAAAATAAACACCTACAAATATTTAGTTGAAAGTGCCTTATTTTTAACACTTTGATGAATGAAACCCATTGGGTCCATTGGACCTTTAATATTCACCAAAATTGAGGGGACTCCTAATGGCCCCTATATATTGTTTTGGTTTTGAAAATAAAAAAATAGATATTATACAAGCGGTGGAAAATGGATGGGATGGATGGATAGATATTGAAAATATTTTTCAATGTGAGGTTCTGTCATAAAAGCCTGCTTTAAACCGTCATATAGTTAGCAAAAACAGTAAATAATAATACATTTAATTCATAAGCGCCTTTCAAGAAAAGCCAAGGACACTTGACAATAATCAGATAAAAATAATGAAAATATAATTTAACAAATAATATTTGTTGACGTTGCAGTAGTGATGAGGCATTTGTGGTACGTCCCGCAGGTGGTGGTGACCAACACCGTGCCCCACGAGGTGCAGAAGCTCCAGTGTCCAAAGATCAAGACGGTGGACGTCAGCATGATCCTGGCCGAGGCCATCCGCCGCATCCACAATGGCGAGTCCATGGCCTACTTGTTCCGCAACATCGCAGTGGACGACTAAGACACGCAAACAAAACGCTCGCCATCTTCCATGAAGACATTTTCCACCTTATACCCAGGTATTTTTTTCCCTTGCTCCAGGGTTTGTAAAACATGTCTTTCCACACCAGTGATGTTGAAAAGGTGCATGGTGTAGATGTGCTTCTCGGTGTATGCCTATGCAGCAGGTGGCGCTGTAACACCTCTGGAAAAGGCCACGCAAAATATTATAGACTGATGAGTGGCTGTTTGGCCAGCTGGACTGATGTGAGTGTCAAACATTGGGAATCACTACTGTATCGTGACCAACATATGTATTGGCTTTGACAAACTTGTGAAGGTATTTGACATGAAATGACTGAGAAGTAGCAAGATGTTATGTTGGTCTTGGCTGGGTCATGTGGTCTTGGCTGTGCTGCACTGTGATTGGCTGGCATTTCACCCAGTCTTGTTTCCCCACTCCTGCTCGTCGCCATGCAAACTTGTCACTTTTTTGTTAACATTGCAATGTTTGGATTGTCACGCGGGGAGAAACAGTTCAACAAAGATGTATATTTTAAAAGGAGTTAAAACTCCAATGTTGAACACTTAGAATGTAATGTTAATTGAATCGCCCAGCTGTGATATCATCTTTCACCTTTAGTGTCACTGCAGACACTTTTCTTACCACGCTATCAGCAGTTTGGTGTCCCGATTCCATATTGATATCCGATATTAGCAAAAAAACTAAAGTATTGGATGATATCGGCTTGCATCTATAATCTCAGATACAAGCAGTCCTGCAGAGTGTTTACTTGTGTGTGATATCATGTGCAATACAAGCAGTCCTTCGGTGTGTTTACTTGTGTGTGTGATATCATGTGATACAAGCAGTCCTGCAGAGTGTTTACTTGTGTGTGATATCATGTGCAATACAAGCAGTCCTGCAGCGTTTTTAATGTGTGTGATATCATGTGCGATACAAGCAGCCCTGCTGCGTGTTTAATTGTGTATGATATCATGTGATACAAGCAATCCTGCAGAGTGTTTGCTTGTGTGTGATATCATGTGCCACACAAGCAGTCCTGCAGCGTGTTTAATGTGTGTGATATCATGTGCGATACAAGCAGTCCTGCAGCGTTTTTAATGTGTGTGATATCATGTGCGATACAAGCAGTCCTGCGGCGTGTTTACTGGTGTGTGATATCATGTGATACAAGCAATCCTGCAGAGTGTTTGCTTGTGTGTGATATCATGTGCCACACAAGCAGTCCTGCAGCGTGTTTAATGTGTGTGATATCATGTGCGATACAAGCAGTCCTGCAGAGTGTTTACTGGTGTGTGATATCATATGCGACACAAGCAGTCCTGTATCATGTTTACTTAGTGTGTGTGTGTGATATCATGTGCAATACAAGCAGTCCTGCAGAGTGTTTACTTGTCTGTGATATCATGTGCGATATAAGCAATCATGCAGCGTGTTTACTTGTGTGTGTGATATCATGTGCAATACAAGCAGTCATGTAGAGTGTTTACTGGTGTGTGTGATATCATATACAAGCACCCCTGCAGAGTGTTGTGTGTGACACAAGCAGTCCTGCAGGGTGTTTACTTGTGTGTGACATCATGTGCGATACAAGCAGTCCTGCAGAGTGTTTACTTGTGCAAAGCTGGACAGCCAGTTAACATTTAAATGTCCTTTTAACAAGCGCCCACATTTCTTCTATTTTTACTAAATTAATTTACAAAAGGTAAACATCCTAGGCACGAGCAGCTACACAGCAGCTAAGCACACAATAGCACACCAGCTAGACATAGGTAATAATAATTGAACAATATTACAGTTTAAAACAGCACATTTGGTAAAAAAAAAATAAAAAAAAATTATTAAATCATTATAGTTGCATATTAGTCTTTAAAGAAAGTGTATTAGAAAGGATCCAGTAACAAAAGTGTCCGCATCATTCAACTTACTGCGGCATGAGCTTAACTTAGTTATTGCGACAACGAGGTGTCACCAAACGAAACAATTACCACGTCTCTTTAGTTAAAGTCCATTCCAGACAGTTAATTATAAACATCTTAGTGTTTTTCATACCTACCAAACTTCAATCTTGTCTAACATTTCATGCTTCAAGATAATAAAAGTGTGTATGAGTCGTGCTGATATCCCATCGAATCACTGTCGGTGTCAGCCAATACTCGATAGTCCAATATCGGTATCGGGAGTGAACAAATTGTA
>NC_084571.2:10577500-10602500 GCF_033978685.3 Nerophis lumbriciformis
CAAGTGCCAAAGTATAGGACTCTGATTTGTATACCTGTAAAGTAAGTTATAAAAAGCTAGCGTGCTAATTGTTAGCATGTGTCAAGTACTAAAATATAGAAATTAGATTTTGTATATCTGTAAAGTTAGCTATAATAAGCAATCATGCTACCTGTTAGCGTGTGTCTATTGCCATAATATAGAACTCTGATGTGTCTACCTGCAAAATTAGCTGTAAAAAGCGAGCATGCTAACTGTTAGAATGTGTCAAGTACCGAAATATAGGACGCTGGTTTGTATACCTGCAAAATTAGCTATAAAGACCTAGCATGATAACTGTTAGTGTGTTTAAAGTTCCAATGTAGAGGACTCTGATGTGCATACATGCAAAATTAGCTTTAAAAAGCAGACATGCTAACTGTTAGCATGTGTCAAGTACTAAAATATAGGACTCTGGTTCGTATACCTGCAAAATTAGCTATAAAGAGTTAGCATGCTAACTCTTAGCTGGTGTTAAGTACCAAAATGTAGGACTCTGTGTATACCAGCAAGGTTTGTTATAAAGAGCTAGCAGGCTAATTGTTAGCATGTGTCAAGTACCGAAATATAGGACTCTGGTTCGTATACCTGCAAAATTAGCTATAAAGAGCTAGCATGCTAACTGTTAGCTGGTGTTAAGTACCAAAATGTAGGACTCTGTATACCAGCAAGGTTTGCTATAAAAAGCTAGCAGGCTAATTGTTAGCATGTGTCAAGTACCGAAATATAGGACGCTGATGTGTATACCTGCAAAATTAGCTGTAAAAAGCGAGCGTGCTAACTGTTAGCATGTGTCAATACCGAAATATAGGACGCTGATGTGTATACCTGCAAAGTTAACTATGAAATGCTAGCCTGCTAACTGTTAACATCTGTCAAGTGCCAAAGTATAGGACTCTGATTTGTATACCTGTAAAGTAAGTTATAAAAAGCTAACGTGCTAACTGTTAGCATGTGTCAAGTACTAAAATATAGAACTTTGATTTTGTATATCTGTAAAGCTGGCTATAAAAAGCAATCATGCTACCTGTTAGCAGGTGTCTATTACCAAAATATAGAACTCTGATGTGTCTACCTGCAAAATTAGCTGTAAAAAGCGAGCATGCTAACTGTTAGCATGTGTCAAGTACCGAAATATAGGACGCTGGTTTGTATACCTGCAAAATTAGCTATAAAGACCTAGCATGCAAACTGTTAGCAGGTGTCAAGTACCACAATGTAGGACTCTGTGTATACTGGCAAATTTTGCTATAGAATGCTAGCATGCTAATTGTTAGCATGTGTCAAGTACCGAAATATAGGACGCTGATGTGTATGTGCAAAATTAGCTTTGAAAAGCAAGTATGCTTCCTAGCATGTCAAGTACCAACATATAGGACTCTTATGTGTATACCTTTTAAGACTAACTATTGAAAGCTAGCATGATAACTGTTAGCATTTGTCAAGTAGCAAGATTAGCTATAAAAAGCGAGCATGCTAACTGTTAGCATTTGTCAAATACCAAAATACAGCACTTTGGTTTATATACCTGTAAAATTAGCTATAAAGAGCTAGTAAACTTCCTGTTAGCATGTCAAGTACCAACATATAGGACTCTTATGTGTATACCTTTAAGAATAACTATTGAAAGCTAGCATGATAACTGTTAGCATTTGTCAAGCAGCAAAATTAGCTATAAAGAGCTAGCATGATAACTGTTAGCATGAGTCAAGTACCAAAACATAGGACTCTGTGGCGTATACCCATAAAAAATTAGCTGTAAAAAGTGAGTATGCTAACTGTTAGCATGTGTCAAGTACCAAAATATAGGACTCTGTGTATACCAGCAAACTTTGCTTTAGAAAGCTAGCATGCTAATTGTTAGCATGTGTCAAGAACCGAAATATAGGACACTGATGTGTATACCTGCAAAATTAGCTATAAAAAGCGAGCGTGCTAACTGTTAGCATGTGTCAAGTACCAAAATATAAGACTCTGATTTGTATACTGGCAAAATTTGCTATAGAAAGCTGGCATGCTAATTATTAGCACATGTCAAGTACCAAAACAAAAAATTATACCCATAAAATTAGCTGTAATAGACTGTCAAGTACTAAAATACAGGACTGGAGTGTGTATACCTGCAAAATGAGCTGTAAGGAGTGTGCATGTGTGAAATATGAGTGTCAATCACGTCTGCTAATGATCGGTTTCAGACGCTATTTGGTGCCATTAATCATGTCTGAGTGGAAATGAATGCAAAACTATGCACAGCACTAATGGTGAGAATGATTCAGGAGTGACACTGAAGTTGTTGCTAGGATACCACCAAGTATACCTGGGCTGCAAGTCGTCATGAGCACATATAATTGTCATTCACAAGGGGTCTCATGAATTAAGAGTTGAGTGGATTTCCTACTAAAAATACATGAGTTTAAATCTAGAAAACAACGTACGCAAGTACACATTCAGATGTAATAAGCTGTGATTGCAGGAGTTTGGTGGGTGGAGCGCCCAGGCCACGCCCCTCCACCTGGGGAAAGATCACCTCCCAATCTGTAGTTGGCACTCCAACCTTTTCCATGCGAGAGCCATGGACTTGGTGATGAAGAAGAAGGCGAGGAAGGTGAGGAAGAAGGAGAAAAAGGAAGAAGGCCAGGAAAGTGAGGAAGAAGAAGAGGAAGGCGAGGAGGAAGGCGAAGGAAGAAGGTAAGGATGACGACGAGGAGGAAAAAGGAAGAAGGCGAGGAAAGTGAGGAGGAAGGCGGGGAAGAAGGGGGAGGAAAGTGAGGAAGTAGGAGAGGAAAGTGAGGAGGAAAGTGAGGAAGGTGAAGAAGAAGGCGAGGAAGAAGGAGAGGAAGAAGGTGAGGAAGAAGGAAAGGAGGAAGGCGAGGAACAAGGTGAGGAAGAAGGAAGAAGGCGAGGACGAAGAGGAGGAAGGGGAAGAAGGAAGAAGACGAGGACGAAGATGAGGAAAGTGAGGAAGAAGGAGAGGAGGAAGGAGAAGAAGGAAGAAGGCGAGGAAGACGAGGAAGAAGGTGAGGAAGAAGGTAATAAGAGGGTGAGGAAGAGTGCAAGGAAGGAGAGGAAAGTGAGGAGGAAAGTGAAGAAGGTGAGGAAGAAGGCGAGGAAGGAGAGGAGGAGGAGGAAGGAGAGGAAGAAGGAGAGGGAGGGGGTGAAGAAGAAGGAGAGAAAAGTGAGGAGGAAAGTGAGGAAGGTGAGGAAGAAGGAGAGGAGGAGGAAAGAGAGGAAGAAGGAAAGGAAGAAGGCGAGGAACAAGGTGAGGAAGAAGGAAGAAGGCGAGGACGACGAGGAGGAAGGAGAAGAAGGAAGAAGGCGAGGACGAAGATGAGGAAAGTGAGGAAGAAGGAGAGGAGGAAGGAGAAGAAGGAAGAAGGCGAGGAAGACGAGGAGGAAGGTGAGGAAGAATAAGAGGAAGAAGGTAATAAGAGGGTGGGGAAGAGTGCAAGGAATAGGAGAGGAAAGTGAGGAGGAAGGTGAGGAAGAAGGAGAGGAGGAGGAAGGAGAGGAAGAAGGAGAGGAAGAAGGAAAGGAGGAAGGCGAGGAGGAAGGAAGAAGGCGAGGAACAAGGTGAGGAAGAAGGTGAGGACGAGGAGGAGGAAGGAGAAAAAGGAAGAAGGCGAGAACGAAGATGAGGAAAGTGAGGAGGAAGGAGAAGAAGGAAGACGAGGAGGAAGAATAAGAGGAGAGTGCAAGGAAGAAGGAGAGCAAAGTGAGGAATTAGGAGAGGAGGAAGGCGAGGAAGGAGAAGGACAAGAAGGGGAGGAAAGTGAGGAGGAAGGAAGAAGGCGAGGAAGAAGGTAATAAGAGGGTGAGGAAGAGTGCAAGGAAGAAGGAGAGGAAAGTGAGGATATAGGAGAGGAGGAAGGAGAGGAGGAAGGCGAGGAAAGAGAAGAAGGAAGAAGGCGAGGAGGAAGGAGAATGAATAAGGCGAGGATGGCGAGGAGGAAGGAGAGGAAGAAGGTAATAAGAGGGCAAGAAAGAAGGGGAGGAAGAAGGTAATAAGAAGGAGAGGAACAAGAAGAGGAATAAAATAAGAAGGAGAGGAAGAAGGTAATAAGAAAGAGAGGAACAAGGAGAGGAGGAAAGTAATAAGAAGGAGAGGATGAAAGTAATAATAAGAAGGTGAGGAAGACAGTGATGAAGGTCAGATGTAATCTTAGACTTGGAGTGGTCAGATTGTCCATGAAGAACAACAAGTCCTCATTTCTCAGTGAAACATTCCAGGTTATGTTGAACCTTTGCACATTCAGCTGGAGAGATGACCGTGTAAAGTTCAAGTGCTTCTATTAAACTGTGCTTCACTGGCAAGGCAAAATTGTATTTTCCTTGCACCCCTGAACTATCTTTGTAGCCTTCAATCTTTATTGTCATTGCACTTGAAAAGTGCAACAAAATTAGTTTTCAGTGCAACCTTCCAAAAACAGACATACAGGGAGTAGACAGAACAGAAAGTCTGATGGGTCGCCAGCTCGCGGCGCCGCTTAAAGAGGTAGGAAGGAAAGGTAAACAACTCTCAAACTAAGGTCTTATGGGGGTCTCAGTTTGAGACCAGGAAAAAACATTGAGAAACAATCAGCACATATTCATGAACACGTTACATCACACAAAAACGCGAGACTTGCAACAGTACGGTAAATTGTGGACTAAAAGCCGCTACTTTTCCCCTACACTTTGATCCCTGCGGCTTATAAAACGGTAGGGCTAGTTCATGGGTTGTTTTTCCGCTGACGGCCATATTACGAATAGTTTAAGAAAAAACTGATTTGTGCTACGGCGCCATCTTTAGGGCAAGTTCGCTTACTACAGGTACAACTGCCCATCCGTCTTTTAGCCGTCCATAACGTTCTACTCATATGGGTTCTTCATTCATCACTCCAAGCAACGTTTGTTAGATTACAATATAATTTGGGATGATGTTTGATAAGAAATTATCGAGTTCGAGCCCATTATCGAATCCTTTTATCGAACTGATTCCTTATCGATTCTCTTATCGAATCCAGATAGGTTGTTGTATATGGAAAAAAACACAATATTCGATTTAACAAAAGCTCACTTTTATTTTGTAAGAAAAAAATAAAATAAAACAAATAAATGAATATTGACTGTTACCCCCCTAAAAAAATAAAATACAATTTTTTTGACTGTTGTTACCCAAAGTTTATTAAGTGGGATTTTTCAGAAAAACAAATATATACAGTAATACAAACACAACCTGTCTCTGTGATCACTATAGGTGTATAAATAATAATATAGTGTTAAATAAAATCAGTCCCTTGGGCACAAAACTGAAAATAATACAGCTCTCCAAAAAGTGCACTTCTACTGCTATTGGAACATACTAACTACACACACTATGACACTAAGAACACCACAGTCATCAATCAACAATTCTTCCCCCCTTACATGAGAGCGAAGCCTGGCAATAATTGCATATTGCCTGTTCTGGCCTTACTATACGTGTTGAGGTTATACAGCCTGGCAGACAGCTAACAAACAATCCAAAGCAGATTAATCCATTTAGGCTCTTTATTGTTGTTGATCTTGCTTGGTCTTTTCCTATATTTACTTTTGTCTTGCACTGGACTGTTATTTTTTTTTCTTCTTAAACTGAAATACACACAATGACAAATGTATAAGCTATGTGATTCAATTAACATACTGAAATGTAATACATTATATGTAAATATTAGCTTCACACAAATATACAGTACTATCATCAAGCAAATACTTCTGAGTGTTGAAACTATTTCGATGGTGGAAATATACGACTGGCAGTCATTTTAAATCCTCAAAACATCCATTGAAACAGTGCACAAAAATCGTTTTTCAATAAACATCTTAGTATCAAACTTAACGACTTTCCAACTTAATATTGAGTTACATAAACAAGTTAAACAGTTTACTTACAGACTTATCTTTTCCAAGGCTTGTCAGAGCTAACACAACTTGTCTACTTCTCAATTGTCTCAACTGATGACGCGTAGTATTTTTCATATCGCCACAAGGTGTCAGTAAGAGTCTACAATCAAATGGGCATAACATTGCATGTCCCACAGGGCATTTCCTGTACGTGGGAAGGGATTCGTTCCCAGGGATTCGAATAAAGAACCAACTCTTTTTCTTTACTATAGTGGCCTCTATAACGGGAACCGGTTCTCAAAAAGGGATTAGAGTCCATGGAATCGGTTCTTTTCTTATCGAACAACCGGGAGAGCCGATTTCGAACATCATCCCTAAATATAACTAAAACAAGTCTTACTTACTAAAGCGCCCCATGTGTGACGTTTGTAGGAGTGTTTTCATGCATATTTGTACGTGCTATCGTAATGTAACAAAGCTAGCATTGATAGCATTAGCTAACATGTCTGCGAGTGTCTGTGTTAGTATTATCAACTTACAATGGCATTATTGTTTTGTTTCAAGTTTCACAAATTCTTTAGCAAATTCACCAAAACCTCACCGTTTTTGAGTCTTGTCAAGCTGATTGGAGAGCTAGCTTGTACAGCTACTGGGCCCAGCTACTGTTTTGTTTGATCATCCGTTTTACTGCCCTTTTACCGACACCGCTTGGAAACAATTTATTTATTTATTTATTATGTAAATAAACATTAATACAATATTTATGTTGTATATAACTCATTGCACAACGTATATATCTGCGACTTATAGTCCAACGCAGCTAATATATGGAACTTTTTTTTTTAACTAAAATGTAGTGGGTGTGGCTTATATACCGGTGCATTCAAGAGGCCGTAAAATCCTGTCTTATTTTAGTATTATTTTCCTGTTTAGTGTGATTCCCATTCCAGCGCTCTTATGTCTAGTTTGCACTTCCTGTTTTCCTTCCTCCTCTTCCACTCAGCACTAACCACCTCACCTGTCCCTGGTTGTCAATCAGAATGTTTCTTTAAATGTCCTTTGAGCAAGGTTGGATCATTGTGTTGTGTTTTGTGTTGTTCCTACACTCACTCCAGCAAAATACATTGTAGCCGTCATCTGTGTAGATCCGGTTTTTGCGACCACTTCACGTGCACTCCCGAGCTGCACTAATTTTCATTTACATTAGTTAAATATACATTCTACCTGCATTCTGCCTGCGTCTCGAGGCCAGTCAGTAACTTCCTGACAAATTGGAGGTTTTTTTTGGTTATGTTGAGTGCGCTATTGACCTAATTTTGCTCCTAGGAATGGTTTTGTTGTCGTTTATAAGCCAGAACAAGGACAAGATAAGAGATTCAAGAAGGCAGCGTCACCCGTGATGAGAATTGACCTCACCGTGAAACATTGGTAAGTAACTCCATGTTTTTGATTGTCACACATTTTTTTTATTTCCATGATGGTTCTCAGAAAAGCCTGATTGCATGTTGTTTCCATGATGGGTTTTGCCCTCTCTCGCTGGCTGCGAGATGTTTCCGTGGGATGACAGAGGAACAATTTGTACTCCTATCATCAGAACATACTGTATGAAATCAAAACACACGTTTTAAGACCCTCTGCTCTCTTTGTTCAATCATATTCATTTGTATTCCGGTCTCCAACAAACACGATCAAATATGGAGAGCAAATTATGCATCACAACTCCAGAGGGAGCCCCGGAAAAAAACACCAAAAAACATCTAATTAAATAATAACGCATTAATCGTTTCTACTAGTGTTTATAGCAGTCATACGATTGCAATTGTTCATCAGAATAATCCCAGAATCACGCAAATCCTTTGTTGTGGAAGCAGTTAATGTTTTTGCATTTTACAATTTATTAAGGAAACATATGTATTATTGTTATTTAAAGATTAAAAAAAAAGGGCTGTTCCGTCTTCGAGTCGTCCATAGCGTTTCTATTTGTATGGATTCTTCATTCATCACTCCAATCAAGGTTTGTAAGTTTTTACAATATAACTATAACAATTCTTACTTACTAAACCGTCCCGTGTGTGACGTCTGTGGGACTGTTTTCATGCATATTTGTACCTGCTATTGTGATGTAATGAAGCTAGCGTCTTTAGCATTAGCTAATATGCTAACACGTATACGAGTGTCTGTGTTAGTAGTATTACCTTTAAAACGGCTAATATATGAAAACATTTAAAAAAAATTAAAAAAATGAGTGTGTGTGTATAGAGTATTTTTTTTTAGCACTGCACAATAGTATGCAAACTATTTTTTTAAATCAGTGTGTTGGGTTGGGCTCTCTGGGTACCTGGGGCTGTACTTTGGCTCCTACACACACTGGGAGACAAATATATTGTACGTACAAATACACATACATACTCACATACGCACAATAATGTGTACTTATATACATACATACGTATATTCATTCATTAATGCATACATACATGCATACAAAGGCACATACCCACATACATAGGTACCTACGCTCCCACATACATACACAAATACAGTACATACCTACACACACGGTACATACATCCACACATACATTCACTGTACAAACATACATATACACATACTGTACATGTACATATACATTCACTGTACAAACATACATAGACACATACTGTACATGTACATATACATTCACTGTACAAACATACATATACACATACATGTCCATATACATTCACTGTACAACCATACATATACACATACATGTACATATACATTTACTGTACAAACATACATCTACACATACATGTACATATACATTCACTGTACAAGCATACATATACGCATACTGTACATATACATTCACTGTACAAACATACCTATAGACATAATGTACATATACATTCACTGTACACATATACACGTACATGTACATATACATTCACACGAACATTCACTGTACAAACATACATATACACATACATTCACTGTACAAACATACATATACATTCACTGTACAACCATACATATACTGTACACACATGTACATATACATTCACTGCACAACCATACATATACACATACATGTACATATACATTCACTGTACAAACATACATATACACATACATGTACATATACATTCACTGTACAACCATACATATACACATACATGTACATATACATTTACTGTACAAACATACATATACACATACATGTACATATACATTCACTGTACAAACATACATATAGACATACATGTACATATACATTCACTGTACACACATACATGTACATATACATTCACTGTACAAACAAACATATAGACATAATGTACATATACATTCACTGTACAAACATACATATACACATACATGTACATATACAAACCCCGTTTCCATGAGTTGGGAAATTGTTAGATGTAAATATAAACGGAATACATTGATTTGCAAATCATTTTCAACCCATATTGAGTTGAATATGCTACAAAGACAACATATTTGATGTTCAAACTGATAAACATTTTTTTTTTTGCAAATAATCATTCACTTTAGAATTTGATGCCAGCAACACGTGACAAAGAAGTTGGGAAAGGTGGCAATAAATACTGATAAAGTTGAGGAATGCTCATCAAACACTTATTTGGAACATCCCACAGGTGAACAGGCAAATTGGGAACAAGTGGGTGCCATGATTGGGTATAAAAGTAGATTCCATGAAATGCTCAGTCATTCACAAACAAGGATGGGGCGAGGGTCACCACTTTGTCAACAAATGCGTGAGCAAATTGTCGAACAGTTTAAGAAAAACCTTTCTCAGCCAGCTATAGCAAGGAATTTAGGGATTTCACCATCTACGGTCCGTAATATCATCAAATGGTTCAGAGAATCTGGAGAAATCACTGCACGTAAGCAGCTAAGCCCGTGACCTTCGATCCCTCAGGCTGTACTGCATCAACAAGCGACATCAGTGTGTAAAGGATATCACCACATGGGCTCAGTAACACTTAAGAAACCCACTGTCAGTAACTACAGTTGGTCACTACATCTGTAAGTGCAAGTTAAAACTGTCCTATGCAAAGCTAAAGCCATTTATCAACAACACCCAGAAACGCTGTCGGCTTCGCTGGGCCTGAGCTCATCTAAGATGGACTGATACAAAGTGGAAAAGTGTTCTGTGGTCTGACGAGTCCACATTTCAAATTGTTTTTGGAAACTGTGGACGTCGTGTCCTCCGGACCAAAGAGGAAAAGAACCTTCCGGATTGTTATAGGCGCAAAGTTGAAAAGCCAGCATCTGTGATGGTATGGGGGTGTATTAGTGCCCAAGACATGGGTAACTTACACATCTGTGAAGGCGCCATTAATGCTGAAAGGTACATACAGGTTTTGGAACAACATACTGTATGTTGCCATCCAAGCAACGTGACCATGGACGCCCCTGCTTATTTCAGCAAGACAATGCCAAGCCACGTGTTACATTAACGTGGCTTCATAGTAAAAGAGTGTGGGTACTAGACTGGCCTGCCTGTAGTCCAGACCTGTCTCCCATTGAAAATGTGTGGCGCATTATAAAGCCTAAAATACCACAACGGAGACCCCCGGACTGTTGAACAACTTAAGCTGTACATCAAGCAAGAATGGGAAAGAATTCCACCTGAGAAGCTTCAAAAATGTGTCTCCTCAGTTCCCAAACGTTTACTGAGTGTTGTTAAAAGGAAAGGCCATGTAACACAGTGGTGAACATGCCCTTTACCAACTACTTTGACACGTGTTGCAGCCATGAAATTCTAAGTTAATTATTATTTTCAAAACATAAAAAATAAAATTTATGAGTTTGAACATCAAATATCTTGTCTTTGTAGTGCATTCAATTGAATATGGGTTGAAAAGGATTTGCAAATCATTGTATTCGGTTTATATTTACATCTAACACAATTTCCCAACTCATATGGAAACGGGGTTTGTATATGCCCATATCGGCTGTACAAGTTTACTTTACAAAAGAGAAGTGTGGGATACTTCTCTTGTTGCCTTACTTGTATTTGACTTTATTACAAGTATTTATATTATCATTTGGTGCAGCCAGGAGGGGATAGAAAGAGAAAAAAAGGAAGACGGGAGAAATTGTGGGGACGAGAGGGGGATAAGAGAGAGAGACAAAAACAGCAGCAAACACAACAACAACAACAATAGAGCAACATCAGCAAATACGATATGGAATCTGCATTATTTATGCCTGCTTGATGTTACATTCAGGTTCCTAATTTTTATTTGATTCTATAAACGCCATTTTGCACCCGCCAACATGAACCCCGCCAACAAATCCCACCAGCGCCCGCTCACTGAAATGTTCTGCCGTCTGTAATCCGGCCTTTCAAGTGTGTACCTTCGCACATGTAGGTTACTTACACAACAGTGCTCGCAGACCTCATGCTGGGGTTTGGCAACCGTTTCTCACTCTCAGTCCTGGTAATGAGAGTTGGAAGCGCTGACAACATGATGTCGCTGTCTTCTCCCAGTCCATCTTTCATTGCACCTTATTTGTGCTCATCTTTGCTCTCATTGCTCAGACAACACTCTTTTTTTTTTTCTTTAGTTTTAGATGTTTTTAATTGGATGATCGGTCAGTATCGCATGATTTTCTGAAAAAGTACAATTGCCCTCAATGCCTTTAAATAGGAGTGTAAACTATTTTTCTTCTAGATTTAATCGCAATTCTTATGATTCTTAATCGATTAAAAAAAAGTCTAAATGTAATACACAAATTTATCAGAGCTGTTTATCTATATTATGGAGGACTGTAGTTAATCAAAGAACTGGCACCCAATGTTAATTTACAAAACCAACAATTTTCAATGGGATACAGGTCTGGACTACAGGCAGGCCAGTCTCGTACCCGCACTCTTTTACTATGAAACCACGCTGTTGTAACACGTGGCTTGGCATTGTTTTGCTGAAATAAGCAGGGGCGTCCATGATAACGTTGCTTGGATGGCAACATATGTTGCTCCAAAACCTGTATGTACCTTTCAGCATTAATGGTGCCTTCACAGATGTGTAAGTTATCCATGCCTTAGGTACTAATACACCTCCATACCATCACAGATGCTGGCTTTTGAACTTTGCGCCTGGAACAATCCGGATGGTTCTTTTCCTTTTTGTTCCGGAGGACACGACGTCCACAGTTTCCAAAAACAATTTGAAATGTGGACTCGTCAGACCACAGAACACTGTTCCACTTTGTATCAGTCCATCTTAGATGAGCTCGTTCGGGCCCAGTGAAGCTGGCAGTGTTTCTGGGTGTTGTTGATAAATGGCTTTGGCTTTGCATAGTAGAGTTTTAACTTGCATTTACAGATGTAGCGACCAACTGTAGTCACCGAAAGTGTTTTTTTTAAGTGTTCCTGAGCCCATGTGGTGATATCCTTTACACACTGATGTTGCTTTTTGATGCATTACTGCCTGAAGGATCCAAGGTCACATGCCTTGCCGCTTACATGCAGTGATTTCTCCAGATTGTCTGAACCTTTTAAAGATATTACGGAACGTACATGGTGAAATCCCTTAATTCCTTGCAATAGCTGGTTGAGAAATGTTGTTCTTAAACTGTTGGACAATTTGCTCACGCATTTGTTCACAAAGTGGTGACCCCTCGCCCCATCCTTGTTTGTGAATGACTGAGCGTTTCATGGAAGCTGCTTTTATACCCAATCATGGAACCCACCTGTTCCCAATGAGCCTGTTCACCTGTGGGATGTTCCAAATAAGTGTTTGATGAGCATTCCTCAACTTTCTCAGTCTTTTTTGCCACTTGTGCCAGCTTTTTTGAAACCTGTTGCAGGCATCAAATTCCAAATGAGCTGATATTTGCAAACAACGTTTTCCAGTGTGAACATTAAATATCTTGTCTTCGCAGTCTATTCAATTGAATATAGGTTAAAAAGCATTTGCAAATCATTGTATTTTGTTTTTATTTACGATTTACACAACGTGCCAACTTCACTGGTTTTGGGGTTTGTAAAAAAAAGTATTGATTTCGAATCAAGAATTGTTTTGCATCAAGAATCGATTCTGAATCGAATAGTTATCTTCATGAATTGAATTGAATCGGAATCGTGAGGTGCCCAAAGATTCACAGCCCTACCTTTTTATTGCCGATCACAAACGCTGACACCATCTGGCGATTCGATTCGATTCTTCGGGGTAACGATTTTCGATTCAAAACGATTCTCAATTTCAAAACCTTTTTTATTTATTTTATTTTATTTTTTTAAACATTGGGTGCCAATTCTATGACTAAGTACAGTCCTACATACAATGGATAAAAAGTTCTGATAAATGTTTATATTACTTAAAGGAAAACTGTTTTTGTTTAATAAAATTTGACCCAAACATTTGATAAAGTGGCTGGACAGGACAGATTTTTGGGAAAAAATAAATAAATAAATAACTTTTATTTTTGATTGAGAATCGTTACAAATAAGAATCGTGATTAATTCGAAAATCTTTTTTTTTTTTTTTTTTTACACACCTACTCTGAGATGTGTACCTGGAAAAATGTGTTTAAAATGCTAGCCTGCTAATGTTAACTAGCATCAAGTACCAAACTATGACTGAGGTGCATACCTGCTAAATTAGCTAAAACATTTTGCACGTTAATGTTAGCATGCTAAAATGCTCGTCGTAGCATGTGACAAATACCAAAAAAATCACTCTGAGGTAGGCCTGTGAATTTTTGGGCACCACACAATTTGATTAGATTCAAAACGATTCTTAATTCAAAACCTTTTTTATTTTATTTTATTATTATTATTATTATTTTTAATTTGATTTAATTTTTATTTTTTAATTTTTTTTTATACATATAAACATTGAGTGCCAGGTCTATGACTCTCTCTAGTCCTAAATAAAATGGATAAACAGTTTGTATTACTTAAAGGAATACCGGTTTTGTTTAATAAAATTTGACCCAAACATTTGATAAAGTGGCTGGACAGGACAGGTTAAAAAAAATAAAAAATAAATAAATAAATAATATATATATATATATATATATATATATATATATATATATATATATATATATATATATATATATATATATATATATATATATTAAAAAATAATAATCAAATTTTAAACGCTATCCTCGAGTTGGCAACAGGCCATCTTGGGCCACTAATCACTATAACTAGCAACTGGCGCGCTAATAACTAAATAGAAACTTAGCTGGCAACGGGCGCACTCATCGGTAGCTGACGTCTCGCACCGCTATTGGTTATCTAGTAACGAGCGCCCTAATAACGAGGTCGAAACTAGCTCACTAATCTCTAGTTGGCAATGTGTGCCCTAATCGCTAGCTGACATCTTGCGCCGCCAACAGGTAGGATGTAACTATATTGGTAATCGCTAGCTATCATAAATGCAAACATGGATATAAATATTTAAATATTTCAACCCAAAAAAACAACAATGCCTGCAGTACATCTTGGACCCCCTGGGGGTCTTGGACCCCCTGTTGAAGACATAATTAAGCCTGTAGCCAAATAGTTTTTCCTGTTATTATATTATGCACTATTCAAATTAGCTAAATATCCCAGCCTTGAATATGAAACATAATAGAGTCGGATCGTTGATTAATTTTGCAGAATAATTATGTGATGAATTAGCATGAAGTTAACTGCTGTTTGTCTGATTATGTCTCATTTTTAATCATTTTACGGACAAAAGCTCCATGTCTGACTTGGAAAAAAATCCATCTTCCTTCCCTCCAGCTTTATTTGCCAGCAAACGTCACACACGTCTTTAACCTTTCCCTCCTATTTCATGTGAGCACGCACACAAATGCCATCAGCATGTCATTATCATAAAGCACGCCTGAGGGGAAGAAGAAATACTTGTGATGTTTGGACGTATACATGACCTTCTCCCACTCTCAGTAGTTTGCGTTCGGGCTTATCGTTCTCAAATTATTTAATCATATTCCTTACGTGTGTGTGTGTGTGTGTGTGTGTGTGTGTGTGAACACCGAGTCAAATTGCTATTATATTTGAGAATATGTAATATGACACCTGATTCAATAAATCAGTGGTTCTGTTACTGCAGTGGTGTTTAAGGTCTGCTCAATTGTATCAACTCTCGCTCCATTCTAGAAACGCCTCAAACCATAGAATTTGCAATTCCGATACGCGTGAGTGGAACTGAAATGCTTGAATGTCCAGGGTGAGTGGAGTGTGTGGATGTTGGAACAGTTCGAAACGGTTGAGAAATGTGGGATATAGAGAGGTTTGTATATTGCCCATTCATTTTCAATGGGGGCAAATTCCTGGTAATTTCAGGTAATCAGGGAAATATGCTTGCTTGAATGTCCAGGGTGAGCGGAATGTGTGGATGGTGGATCGATTCAAATCGGATATGGGATTTGCAGTCCATTGTATATTACCCATTCATTGTCAACAGGGAGAAAATTACTGGAAATTCCAGGAAAACCGTGAATTTTGGTAAAGGGAAAACATGATTTGCGTTCGTGGGGGTGGATTGATGGTTGAAAGGTTGTATTCGGGTTTAAAAAATGCGAAACATTTTGAGAAATGTTCCCATTAATTTTAATGGGAATTCCCTGGACATTTGGGAATTTCAGTAAAAACGGGAACTTTTGGAAATATTGATACTAGCACAATTGTCCGAGATGATATGATTGGGTTGGTGTTGGAAGTTTTTCAATTGGTGGAAAAATGTTGATGTAGTAACAGTTTGAGTTTAAATGGCTGTTTCGGAATTCCTGGAATTTCGGGATAACTGGGAATATGTAAAAAAAAGAAAAAAAGAATAAAACACATTTTTTGAAGGTAAAATGGTCAGAAACGGTTGAAAAATATGGACTGTGAAAACTTTCCAAGAAGAGGTGAAAATTGGGTTTTGGAAAACTGGGTTTTGGAAAACTGGGAATTCCTGGAATTTTTTTCAACTTAGAAAATGGCAGTTGGATTGTCCAAGGTGAGCGGAGTGTGTGGATGGTGGAACGGTTTAAATTGGATCAGAAATTTTGGATATGCAGTCGATTGTATATTTCACATTCATTACCGGAAATTCTGGGAAAACCGTGAATTTTGGCAAAGGGAAAACAGGATTTGGTTCGTGTGGAAGAGGTTGATGGTTGAAAAGTCGGATTTGGGTTTAAAAAAATGTGGAAAACTTTGAGAAATGTTCCCATTCATTTGAATAGGAATTTCCCGGACATTTTTGAATTTCGGTAAAACCGGGAATTTTTGAAAATATTGATACCAGCACAATTGTCCTGGATGATATGAATGGGTTACTGTTGGCATTTTTTGAATTGATTGAAAAATGTTGATGTAGTAACATTTTGAATTTAAATGTCTGTTTTGGAATTCCTGGAATTTCAGGAAAAAAAGGGAATTTGCAAGAAAAGAAAAATGGTAGTTTTGCTGTCCCAGCTGAGAGAAATGTTTTGTTGGCGAAATGGTCGGAAATGGCTCAATAAATGTGGACTGTGAAAACTTTCCAGTAAGAGGTGACAATAGGGTTTTGGAAAACCGGGAATTCTGAAAATTCTTGCAATTTTTGGGAAGTTGGAAAATAGTAGTTTGATGGTCCAAGGTGAGCGGAGTGTGTGGATGTTAAATTGGATCAGAAATGTGGGATATGCAGTCGATTGATATTTCTCATTCACTACCGGAAATCCTGGGAAAACCGTGAATTTTGGTAAAGGGAAAACATGATTTGCTTTCGTGTGGGTGGGTTGATGGTTGAAAAGTCGGATTCAGGTTTAAAAATGCGAAAAACGTTAAATGTTCCCATTCATTTGAATAGGAATTTCCTGGACATCTGTAAATTTCAGGAAAACCGGGAATTTTAAAAAAAATTATATACCTACCACAATTGTCGTAGATGCTATAAATAGGTTGGTGTTGGAATTTTTTTAATCGGTTTAAAAATGTTGATGTAGTAACAGTTTGAATGGCTGTTTCGGAATTCCTGGAATTTCGGGAAAACCGGGAATTTGTAAGGGAAAAAAATGGCAGTTTTGTTGTCCCAACAAAGAGAAATGTTTTGATGGTGAAATGGTCGGAAATGGTTGGAAAATGTGGACTGAGAAAACTTTCGAGGAAGAGGTGAAAATAGGGTTTTGGAAAACCGTGAATTCCTGGAATTGTTGTAAACTTGGAAAATGGTAGTTTGATAGTCCAAGATGAGTGGAGTGTGTGGATGGTGGAACGGTTTAAATTGGATCAGAAATGTGGCATATGCAGTCGATTGTATATTTCACATTCATTACCGGAAATTCCGGGAAAACTGTGAATTTTGGTAAATTGCGTTCGTGTGAGTGAGTTGATGGTTGAAAAATTGGATTTGGGTTTCAAAAATGCGAAAAACTTTGAGAAATGTTCCTATTCATTTAAATAAGAATTTCCTGGACATCTGGGAATTTCGGGAAAACCGTGAATTTTTGAAAATATTGATACCAGCCCAATTGTCCTAGATGTTATGAATAGGTTGGTGTTGGAATTTTTTTAATCGGTTGAAAAATGTTGACGTAGTAACAGTTTGAATTTAAATGGCTGTTTCGGAATTCTTGGAATTTCGGGAAAACCGGGAATTTGTAAGAAAACAAAAATGGTAGTTTTGTTTTCCCAACAATGAGAAATGTTTTGAAGGTGAAATGGTTGGAAACGGCTGGAAAATGTGGACTGAGAGAACATTCCAGGAAGAGGCAAAAATAGGGTTTTGGAAAACCGTGAATTCCTGGACTTTTTTTCAACTTGTAAAATGGTAGTTTGATTGCCCAAGGTGAGTATAGTGTGTGGATGGTGGAACGGTTTAAATTGGATCAGAAATGTGGGATTTGCAGTCAATTGTATATTTCACATTCATTACCGAAAATTCCAGGAAAACCGTGAATTTTGGCAAAGGGAAAACATGATTTGCGTTTGTGTGAGTGAGTTGATGGTTGATAAGTCGGATTTTGGTTTGAAGAAATGTTCCCATTCATTTGAATAGGATTTTCCTGGACATCTGGGAATTTCGGGAAAACCGGTAATTTAAAAAAATATTGATACTAAATGTCCTAGATGAAATGAATGGGTTGGTGTTGGAATTTTTTTAACCGATTGAAAAATGTTGACGTAGTAACAGTTTGAATTTAAATGGCTGTTTCGGAATTTCGGGAAAACCGGGAATTTGTAAGAAAACAAAAATGGTAGTTTTGTAGTCCCAACAATGGGAAATGTTTTGAAGCTGAAATGGCTGGAAAATGTGGACTGAGAGAACATTCCAGGGAGAGGCGAAAATAGGGTTTTGAAAAACTGGGAATTCCTGGAATTTTTTTCAACTTGTAAAATGGTAGTTTGAAGGTCTAAGATGAGTGGAGTGTGTGGATGATGGATCGATTTAAATTCGATCAGAAATGTGGGATATGCAGTCAATTGTATATTTCACAATCACTACTGGCAATTCCGGGAAAACCGTGAATTTTGGTAAAGGGAAAACATTTATTGCGTTGGTTTGAGTGAGTTGATGGTTGAAAAATTGGATTTGGGTTTAAAAAACGCGAAATACTTGAGAAATGTTCTTATTCATTTTAATAGGAATTTCCTGGACATCTGGTAATTTCAGTAAAACAGGGAGTTTTTTTTAAAACATAGATACTAGATAATATAAATGGGTTGGAATTTTTTTAATTGGTTGAAAAATGTTGATGTACCGGTAGTAACAGTTTGAATGGCTATTTCGGAAATCCTGGAATTTCGGGAAAACCAGGAATTTGTAGGAAAATAAAATTGGCAGTTTTGTTGTCCCAACAAAGAGAAACGTGTTGAAGGTGAAATGGTCAGAAACGGTAGAAAAATGTGGACTGAGAAAACTGCTTCAAATGAGCAAAATACTGTCAATATTACAAGTTCCCTTTAACCTGTATTGTTAGCTGCCTCTTGCTAGCAGTATTTCCACTATTTAGAGCACACAGAAAGCGAGTTTCGAATGATGGGAAAACCTTTCTTTCACAGGCCAGCTCCTGCGTTTGTACACAAAGCAGCGATGAATTATTCCTCTCCGCCGGTCAGGGAGGTCGAGGGTGTCAAACCCGCGCATGGCGGCGGCCTGCCAGCTGCAGACTGCAAACATGCCGACTGTCCACAAACAAAGCGTGGTGCTCCCCACGAGGGAAATGCGGAAAGAGTCATGGGCGGTGTCAAAGCGCTCATAGTGCTTTTGTGTTTGGGCTCCTGGTCACGTGACCCCAGGGTCTGTTTGACGGTGTAATGCAGCGAGATAATGGCTGCTGCTGTCCTCCACTGAATGGGAATCAGAGAGAAGCCTGCAGAACTAAGTGCTTGTCACCCTGATTGTGTCTTCAAGTGTCTGAGGAATGACATTTATTAGGTCTTTCTGTTTGGTTCTTTCATAGCAGAACTTGATGGTCATCCAGTTTTGTCTTACTTTGACCATAGGGCTGGGCGAGTGTATGATCGATGGTGCAAAATGGTCACCATATATGTGTGTGTGTGTGTGTGTGTGTGTGTATGTGTGTGTGTGTGTGTATGTATATATATATATATATATTGTGTGTGTGTGTATGTATATATATATATATATATATATATATATATATATATATATATATATATATATATATATATATATATATATATATATTGTGTGTATATATGTATATATATATATATATTACTGTATGTGTGTGTATATATATATATATATATATATATATAGTGTGCGTGTGTATGTATGTGTGTGTGTATATATATATACTGTGTGCGTGTGTATGTATGTGTGTGTGTATATATATATATATATATATATATATATATATATATATATACACACAATATATACACACAATAAATAAATATATATATATATATATCTATATATATATATATATATCTGTGTGTGTGTATATGCTGTGTATATTTGTATGTATATATTTGTATACGTATATGTATGTATATATTTGTATATATGTGTGTGTATGTGTATAAATATTATATATATATATATATATATATATATGTGTGTGTGTACACACACACACACACACACATATATATATATATATATATATATATGTATATACAGTATAGTATGTATATATATATATATATATATATATATATATAGAAAATATATATATATGTATATACAGTATAGTATGTATATATATATATATATATATATATATATATATATATATATATATATATATATATATATATATATATATATATATATATATATATATATATAAGGGCATTTTCTTGATTTCGTTGTGCTTCTTCTTCTCTGCTGAGCACAACATTACCAAGAACAATCATGGCGCGTTTGCCTTTGAAAAGCACTCTGCATGAAAGGACCAATCCGGATCCTCGTCAGGTGACCGGAGATCAGTTGAATTTGCAGTGGCGTGTATCAAAGTGAAAGTGAAACCACATAAGACAACAGGTGAAACTTATAAAGCATTCATCAGAAGGGTGACTTATTTATGTTTGCTCTGTGAATCGTGACAGGGATGCAAACGGAATGTATTTTGTGTTCAAGCGGAAAGAAAAGGTTGCAGGTGCAAGGGCAACTCACAAAACTGTTTCTTTTATGTCGTCCATATATATATATATATATATATATATATATATATATATATATATATATATATATATACAAACCCCGTTTCCATATGAGTTGGGAAAATGTGTTAGATGTAAATATAAAGGGAATACAATGATTTGCAAATCCTTTTCAACCCATATTCAATTGAATGCACTACAAAGACAAGATATTTGATGTTGAAACTCATAAACTTTTTTTTTTTATTTGCAAATAATAATTAACTTTGAATTTCATGGCTGCAACACGTGCCAAAGTAATTGGGAAAGGGCATGTTCACCACTGTGTTACATCACCTTTTCTTTTAAAAACACTCAATAAACGATTGGGAACTGAGGAAACTAATTGTTGAAGCTTTGAAAGTGGAATTCTTTCCCATTCTTGTTTTATGTAGAGCTTCAGTCGTTCAACAGTCCGGGATCTCCACTGTCGTATTTTACGCTTCATAATGCGCCACACATTTTCGATGGGAGACAGGTCTGGACTGCAGGCAGGCCAGGAAAGTACCCGCACTCTTTTTACGAAGCCACGCTGTTGTAACACGTGCTGAATGTGGCTTGGCATTGTCTTGCTGAAATAAGCAGGGGCGTCCATGAAAAAGACGGCGCTTAGATGGCAGCATATGTTGTTCCAAAACCTGTATGTACCTTTCAGCATTAATGGTGCCTTCACAGATGTGTAAGTTACCCATGCCTTGGGCACTAATGCACCCCCATACCATCACAGATGCTGGCTTTTGAACGTTGTGTCGATAACAGTCTGGATGGTTCGCTTCCCCTTTGGTCCGGATGACACAATGTCGAATATTTCCAAAAACAATTTGAAATGTGGACTCGTCAGACCACAGAACACTTTTCCACTTTGCATGAGTCCATCTTAGATGATCTCGGACCCAGAGAAGCCGGCGGCATTTCTGGATGTTGTTGATAAATGGCTTTCGCTTTGCATAGTAGAGCTTTAACTTGCACTTACAGATGTAGCGACAAACTGTATTTAGTGACAGTGGTTTTCTGAAGTGTTCCTGAGCCCATGTGGTGATATCCTTTAGAGATTGATGTCGGTTTTTGATAAAGTGCCGTCTAAGGGATCGAAGGTCACGGTCATTCAATGTTGGTTTCCGGCCATGCCGCTTACGTGGAGTGATTTCTCCAGATTCTCTGAACCTTTTGATGATATTATGGACCGTAGATGTTGAAATCCCTAAATTTCTTGCAATTGCACTTTGAGAAACGTTGTTCTTAAACTGTTTGACTATTTGCTCACGCAGTTGTGGACAAAGGGGTGTACCTCGCCCCATCCTTTCTTGTGAAAGACTGAGCATTTTTTGGGAAGCTGTTTTTATACCCAATCATGGCACCCACCTGTTCCCAATTAGCCTGTTCACCTGTGGGATGTTCCAAATAAGTGTTTGATGAGCATTCCTCAACTTTATCAGTATTTATTGCCACCTTTCCCAACTTCTTTGTCACGTGTTGCTGGCATCAAATTCTAAAGTTAATGATTATTTGAAAAAAAAAAATGCTTATCAGTTTGAACATCAAATATGTTGTCTTTGTAGCATATTCAACTGAATATGGGTTGAAAATGATTTGCAAATCATTGTTTTACGTTTATATTTACATCTAACACAATTTCCCAACTCATATTGAAACGGGGTTTGTATATATATATATACATATATATATATATGTGTGTATATATATATTTGTGTATATGTATGTGTGTATATGTATGTGTATATATATGTGTATATGTATATGTGTATATATATATATATATATGTATGTATGTGTGTGTGTGTGTGTGTGTGTGTGTGTGTGTGTATATATATATATATATATATATGTGTATATGTATGTATGTACAGTATGTATATACTGTATATGTATGTATTTATATATATATATATATATATATATATATATATATATATATATATATATATATGTGTGTATATATGTGTATATGTATGTATATACAGTATGTATACACTGTATATGTATGTTTGTATATATATATATATATATATATAACTCCTCTCTGAGCTGCCACCTTAACATGGTAGAGGAGTTTGCGTGTCCCAATGATCCTAGGAGCTATGTTGTCCGGGGGCTTGATGCCCCCTCGTAGGGTCTCCCAAGACAAACTGGTCCTAGGTGAGGGATCAGACAAAGAGCAGCTCGAAGACCTCTATGAAGAAAACGATTAAGGAACCCAGATTTCCCTTGCCCGGACGCGGGTCACCGGGGCCCCCCTCTGGAGCCAGGCCCGGAGGTGGGGCACGATGGCGAGCGCCTGGTGGCCGGGCCTGTCCCCATGGGGCCCGGCTGGGCACAGCCCGAAGAGGCAACGTGGGTCCCCCCTCCAATGGGCTCACCACCCATAGCAGGGGTCATAGAGGTCGGGTGCGATGTGAGCTGGGCGGCAGCCGAGGGCAGGGCACTTGGCGGTCCGATCCTCGGCTACAGAAGCTAGCTCTTGGGACGTGGAACGTCACCTCGCTGGGGGGGAAGGAGCCTGAGCTAGTGCGCGAGGTGGAGAAGTTCCGACTAGATATAGTCGGACTCACTTCGACGCACAGCAAGGGCTCTGGAACCAGTTCTCTCGAGAGGGGCTGGACTCTCTTCCACTCTGGCGTTGCCGGCAGTGAGAGGCGACGGGCTGGGGTGGCAATTCTTGTTTCCCCCCGGCTCAGAGCCTGTACGTTGGAGTTCAACCCGGTGGACAAGAGGGTAGCTTCCCTCCGCCTTCGGGTGGGGGAACGGGTCCTGACTGTGGTTTGCGCTTACGCGCCAAACTGCAGCTTAGAGTACCCACCCTTTTTGGATTCACTCGAGGGAGTACTTGAGAGTGCTCCCCCGGGTGATTCCCTCGTTCTACTGGGGGACTTCAATGCTCATGTTGGCAGCGACAGTGAAACCTGGAGAGGCGTGATTGGGAAGAATGGCTGCCCGGATCTGAACCCGAGCGGTGTTTTGTTATTGGACATTTGTGCCCGTCACAGATTGTCCATAACGAACACCATGTTCAAACATAAGGGTGTCCATATGTGCACTTGGCACCAGGACACCCTAGGCCGCAGTTCCATGATCGACTTTGTAGTTGTGTCATCGGATTTGCGGCCTCATGTTTTGGACACTCGGGTGAAGAGAGGAGAGGAGCTTTCTACCGATCACCACCTGGTGGTGAGTTGGCTGCGATGGTGGGGGAGGATGCCGGAGAGACCTGGCAGACCCAAACGCATTGTGAGGGTTTGCTGGGAATGTCTGGCAGAGTCTCCTGTCAGAGAGAGTTTCAATTCCCACCTCCGGAAGAACTTTGAACATGTCATGAGGGAGGTGCTGGACATTGAGTCCGAGTGGACCATGTTCCGCACCTCTATTGTCGAGGCGGCTGATTGGAGCTGTGGCCGCAAGGTAGTTGGTGCTTGTCGTGGCGGTAATCCTAGAATCCGTTGGTGGACACCGGCGGTGAGGGATGCCGTCAAGCTGAAGAAGGAGTCCTATCGGGTTCTTTTGGCTCATAGGACTCCTGAGGCAGCGGACAGGTACCGACAGGCCAAGCGGTGTGCTGCTTCAGCGGTCGCAGAGGCAAAAACTCGGACATGGGGGGAGTTCGGTGAGGCCATGGAAAACGACTTCCGGACGGCTTCGAAGCAATTCTGGACCACCATCCACCGCCTCAGGAAGGGGAAGCAGTGCACTATCAACACCGTGTATGGCGAGGATGGTGTTCTGCTGACCTCGACTGCGGATGTTGTGGATCGGTGGAGGGAATACTTCGAAGACCTCCTCAATCCCACCAACACGTCTTCCTATGAGGAAGCAGTGCCTAGGGAGTCTGTGGTGGGCTCTCCTATTTCTGGGGCTGAGGTTGCTGAGGTAGTTAAAAAGCTCCTCGGTGGCAAGGCCCCGGGGGTAGATGAGATCCGCCCGGAGTTCCTTAAGGCTCTGGATGCTGTGGGGCTGTCTTGGTTGACAAGACTCTGCAGCATTGCGTGGACATCGGGGGTGGTACCACTGGATTGGCAGACCGGGGTGGTGGTTCCTCTTTTTAAGAAGGGGGACCGGAGGGTGTGTTCTAACTATCGTGGGATCACACTCCTCAGCCTTCCCGGTAAGGTCTATTCAGGTGTACTGGAGAGGAGGCTATGCCGGATAGTCGAACCTCGGATTCAGGAGGAACAGTGTGGTTTTCGTCCTGGTCGTGGAACTGTGGACCAGCTCTATACTCTCGGCAGGGTCCTTGAGGGTGCATGGGAGTTTGCCCAACCAGTCTACATGTGTTTTGTGGACTTGGAGAAGGCATTTGACCGTGTCCCTCGGGAAGTCCTGTGGGGAGTGCTCAGAGAGTATGGGGTATCGGACTGTCTGATTGTGGCAGTCCACTCCCTGTATGATCAGTGCCAGAGCTTGGTCCGCATTGCCGGTAGTAAGTCGGACACGTTTCCAGTGAGGGTTGGACTCCCCCAAGGCTGCCCTTTGTCACCGATTCTG